>NC_133176.1:62552500-62572500 GCF_049306965.1 Danio rerio
GATCAGCCTTGGCGCTCAGCTTCCTGTTAGCGGATGAGCGGCTGAGGACTGCGGTATAAATAGATGGTCTGTGTCAGTCTGTGTTTACTAGCCGCTGAAGCAAACCTGCCCCACGCTGAAGCCAAACTTCTGCTTCAAGCTTCCGAAGTCCGACACCGAGACGTCCAGCAGCGGCAGAACATCCGGCAGCGGGGCATCCAGCTGGAGAACAGTGCGCTCCTGCCCCGAACGCCACTGTATACACACACACACACACACACACACACTCATTTATGCAGATCCAGTCACTCATTCAAGTTAAATCAGTCAGCTTTTCACAACTGATTCAGAATAAAGGGAGTCATTTTGAATCACTTATTAAAACTGATTCAGGACTCACTGAATCATCAATGTAAACTAATAGTGATTCATTGGATTGCGAAGTGATTGATGTGATTCTCTTATGCGAAGTGCTTTGGATATTCACTTATAATATATATATATATATATATATATATATATATATATATATATATATATATATATATATATAGGGTCATTTATATAAACTTGTTTAGGAATCACTGAATCACTTATATAAACTTGTTCAGGAATCACTGAATCACTTATATAAACTGATTCAGGATGAACCTAATGGCTAATGCAAACAGGGATTCGCTGAATTGTAAAAGGGATGTGATTCATTTAGTTGAATTCATTTGCGATTCACTGAATAACTTATGTAAGCTGATTCAATATTCACTGAATCACATATACAAACTGATTCAGGATGAACTGAATTTCTAATGTAAACACAGATTCTCTGCGCTGTGGGGATCTGATTCACTTATGTGAAATGATTCAGGAATTGCTGAATCACTTATATAAATTGATTCAGGATAATGTAAACACAGATTCACTGAATTGCTAAAAGTCATGTGGTTTACCTACGCAAAGTAGTTTAAGATTTACTGAAACACTAACGTAAACTGATTCAGGAAGAACTGAATCACTAATGTGAACAGGGATTCACTGAATTGCTAAAGATGATGTGATTCAATTATGTAAATTGATTTGGAATAATGTTAACAGTAATTCACCAAAGGGAAAGTTATTTGGGATGCACTGCATTGTTCATGTAAACTGATTCAGAATTCACAGAATCACTTATGTAGACTGATTCAGAATTCACTGAATCACTTATGTAGACTGATTCAGAATTCACTGAATCACTTATGTAGACTGATTCAGAATTCACTGAATCACTTATGTAGACTGATTCAGAATACACTGAATCACTTATGTAGACTGATTCAGAATACACTGAATCACTTATGTAGACTGATTCAGAATTCACCGAATCACTTATGTAGACTGATTCAGAATTCACCGAATCACTTATGTAGACTGATTCAGAATTCACCGAATCACTTATGTAGACTGATTCAGAATTCACTGAATCACTTATGTAGACTGATTCAGAATTCACTGAATCACTTATGTAGACTGATTCAGAATACACTGAATCACTTATGTAGACTGTTTTAGAATTCACTGAATCAGTTATGTAGACTGATTTATAATCCACTGAATCACTTGTGCAGACCGATTCAGAATTCAGTAAATCGCTTGTGTACACTGATTTATAATTCAATGAATCATTTATGTAGACTGATTCAGAATTCACTAAATCACTTATGTAAACTTATTCAGAATTCACTGAATCACTTATGTAGACTATTTTAGAATTCACTGAATCAGTTATGTAGACTGATTCATAATTCATGAATCACTTATGTAGACTGATTTATAATCCACTGAATCACTTGTGCTGACCGATTCAGAATTCAGTAAATCGCTTGTGTACACTGATTTATAATTCAATGAATCATTTATGTAGACTGATTCAGAATTCACTAAATCACTTATGTAGACTGACGGGGAGGTGATTCAGCGCTGTCGTTGTGCTCTGCAAGCCTGTGTGTGTGTGTGTGTGTGTGTGTGTGTGTGTGTGTGTACCTGGCAGCCGTCATGCGTGGGCTGTATGTAGTGTGTGTTGCGCTGCGTCAGCTCGTCTCCGTTGCTGCCCCTGAAGCGCAGTGCGTGTGTGTAGCTGCGCGTGGATCCGTCCAGCCAGCCGGCAGAGTTCTGACACACATACGTGAAGCTCTGACGCGCCGTCGCACTCAACAGCTTCAGGAAGCCCAGCTGCACCACATGAACAGGGTTTCCATCCACATCCACATAGGAGAACTGCACACACACACACACACACACACACACACACACAATGGAACAGTCAACACGTCTCACATTATATCAGTTTACTCCACAGCTCTGCAGAATGCTGGACTCTGATTGGCTGATGGTCACTCTCAGGTGTTTGGTTACTGTCAGATAAAGGCACAGCTAAAGTAGTTCCGGCAGGTTTAGACAGCTCCATATCACACACACACACACACACACACACTCACCTGTGAGCCCTTCTTGAACGTGCTGAACCAGGTTCCGGGCTTCTCTTTGCTCCATGAAGCCATTTTCACCTGTGACCAACAAACACACAACACATATCAGTCCTCTTCCTCAGTACGAGTGTGTGTGTGTGTGTGTGTCTCACCGTCTGCACGCTGCTGTGTGGCTGCAGACACGTCTCTCCGTCAGCGGTGAAGTTGCAGAACACTTTAAAGGCGTCTCTGTGGCAGCCCTGGTTAGGGTCGATCCAGTACACACCTGAGGTCAAAGGTCACACAGCAGCAGAGTTGACTGACACTCTCTGATGAATGAGATGTGCATCAGTGTTCTCAGGCTTTGCTCAACACTCTGTTTTTGCCCCTTCAGCAGTGTTTACAGCCTCAGGTCTTGTTGAATATGACGCCACAGGCTCTGCTCACCTGTCTTTGGGAATGTTTGGCCATTCCTCTTTGCAGTTCCTCTGCTGCAGTGTGTGTGTGTGTGTGTGTGTGTGTGTGTTCTCACCGTCGGGGTACTCCGGGTGGCAGAGCCGCAGCTCTCTGCATGTGCGCGCGGGGCTGTGGAAGGAGCCCAGCGGCGTCCTCAAACCCTCCACATCAGTGCGCATGGAGGCCAGAGACGCAAACACCTCCTCCATCTGCACCTCCTCCGTCTGCACCTCCTCCATCTGCTGCTCCACCTGTGAGCCGGCTTCCTCCAGCGCCGCTCCGTCCACAGACACCTCCACATGCCTGCGCCGCTTACCCAGAGCTGGAGGAGCTGCCATGCCCACCGCTGCAGAGCCCTGCACACACACACATGCAGACACACACACACATACACACACACAGTCACACACATGCTGTAGTATGTCCGACTTCATCTGGCAGTGTGTGTGTGTGTCATTGACTTTGCACTCACCGGGGGTCCCGGGGGTCCTGCAGGGCCGGGGTCTCCTCTGGCTCCAATGGGGCCCTTAAACACAACATATTTGAATCATATGAATCAGTGAGTCATTTACCGGAGACTCACTCTCAACTGATCATATGAATCAGTGAGTCATTTACCGGAGATTCACTCTAAACGGATCATATGAATCAGTGAGTCATTTACCAGAGACTCACTCTAAACAGATCATATGAGTCATTGAGTCATTTACCGGAGACTCACTCTCAACTGATCATATGAATCAGTGAGTTGTTGACCAGTGATATCAGACCTCATCTGTACTGATTTTGTGATGAAGCTCTGTGTGTGTGTGTGTGTGTGTGTGTGTGTGTGTGTGTGTGTGTGTGTGTGTGTGCATCACCTGGTTTCCTTTCGACCCTTTCTGCCCCATGGACCCCTGAAACACAGAGACTGATTCAGTGAGTTCTGAACAACAGAGCAGATCCAGAACACACACACACACTCATGATGAAGATCAGACTCACAGACAGTCCTGGCGGTCCCGGTGGTCCAGTGAGTCCTGCAGGTCCAACTGGGCCCTATCAGCACAAACAGCACTGAACGTCCTGCTCGTGTATGTGTGTGTGTGAGTGAGTGTGTGTGTGAGTGCGCTTCACCTCGTCTCCTTTGGCCCCTTGTGGGCCCTGGTTTCCTGGCAGTCCTCGATCACCTTTCTCTCCAAACTCACCTGGAGGCCCAATCAAGCCGATCAGACCGCCATGACCCTAACACACACACACACACACACACACACACACATTTGTATGCGCACATTGTATGTTTCTGCTCATGACTCATGGATGTGTGTGAGATGCTGCACCTTCTCTCCTTTCTTTCCCGGATCTCCCTTCAGTCCTGCTAGTCCAGCTGGGCCCTGCACACACACACACACACACACACACACACACACAGAATCATCATCAGTCTGCGTCACATTACACATCAGCACAGTAAGGGTGATTATCAGAGTTACCATCGGCCCGGGGGGTCCGGATTGTCCTGGGGGTCCGTTCAGGCCTTGTTCCCCCTGCAGAGAGAGAGAGAGTGTGATCTTCAGCTTCATTACAGCAGCAGATGAGCAGCTCAGCTCCAGGCCAGCAGGGGGCGCCAGCACACTGACTCTACACTGATTTCTGAAAACCCTGAGGTTCCTGTAATCTACACTGCTAGTTGTGAGAATGATGCAGTTTTCTGTTTTGGTAACTGAGAGACGTGTAATGAGCAGAATTAACCGTTTATTTACGTTACATCAACACGTCCAAAGGAGAGAGACGGCTATCAGAAATGATCATGGTCAAAACTCTAAGCCAGTTTTAATAGCACTATATGCTAGTTTTTAATGTCAAACGGCGCTATACGCTAGTTTTTAATAGCAAACGACGCTATACGCTAGTTTTTAATAGCAAACGACGCTATACGCTAGTTTTAACAGCAGATGGCGCTATAAACTAGTTTTTAATAGCAGACGGCGCTATACGCTAGTTTTTAATAGCAAACAGTGCTATACGCTAGTTTTTAATAGCAAACGGTGCTATAAGCTAGTTTTAATAGCAAACGGTGCTATAAGCTAGTTTTTAATAGCAAACAGTGCTATAAGCTAGTTTTAATAGCAAACGGTGCTATAAGCTAGTTTTTATAGCAAACGGTGCTATACGCTAGTTTTTAATAGCAAACGGTGCTATAAGCTAGTTTTAATAGCAAACGGTGCTATACGCTAGTTTTTAATAGAAAACGGTGCTATAAGCTAGTTTTAATAGCAAACGGTGCTATATTCTAACAGCAGATAGCACTATACTCTAGCTTTTAATAGCAGACAGCGCTATACGATAGTTTTTAATGGCAAACAACGCTATATTCTAACAACAGGTGGCGCTATACTGTAGTTTTTAATAGTAGACATGCTATACGCTACTTTTTAAACAGTATACAGAGGTAGATGCTAGTTTTTGAACAGCAGATGGCGCTATACTCTAGTTTTTAACAGCAGATTGCCGTATTCGCAAAGTTTTATAACAGCAGATGGCGCTATATGTTAGTTTTTACAGCAGATTGCTGTATTCGCTAGTTTTTAATAGCAGATTGCCGTATTCGGTAGTTTTTTAACAGCAGATGGCGGTATACGTTAGTTTTTAACAGCAGATTGCTGTATTCGCTAGTTTTTAACAGCAGATGGCGGTATATGCTAGTTTTTAACAGCAGACAGCGCTCTAAGCGCTCTTAAAAAACTATGCTAAGAATTAATTCTAGAGACTCAGCTCTGGTCTGCAGAGTCTCAGGTCAACAGCCCGATGCTCTTGTGCTTCCGAATGTTCCTGAACCTGCTGTGTGGAAGTGTGGAAACCCCCTGAGGAGTCGAGGATCTCACCGCTGGTCCTGGGATTCCTGGAAGACCTTGAGGACCCGGCTTCCCAGAGGTCCCCTGCCCACCCACCGGCCCCGGCTTCCCTATAATGCCCTCGTATCCCGGAGCGCCCTGAAAGTAGAAAACACAGAAAACATGACCACAAACATGTCTGGCAGCATCAGTGAGCAGATCTTCTTCTCTGAGGTCTGCTGATCAGCTCCTTAAGGTGATTGACAGAAGCAGATGTAAACTCAATGAGGATGGTGTGTTTCAGCTGCTGGCCAGACCTCTGGAATGCATCATCTGCTCAGCCCATCTCTACTCTCACACGTCATTTATTAATGCTTGTTTTATATTTGAAAGAAAATCTGGCTGAATTCCTCAGCATAGTCAAATAATGAACGTTCAGTATATGCAATGACTACAGCAGCACCGGGTCACATGCTCGTCAGTGTGCAAAATGCAGGATATACAGATTAAACATTCATTCAGCTCCTCCCTGATGAGGTATAATGCATATTTAACTGTCTCTTGGGTAATGTCATGTGTTTATTGTGAAATGTGCTGCATATGTTCCAGCAAACGTGTGTAGACTGCTGAGTGTAAGTGTGTGTCGTACACTCAGTGTGTGTCACTCCAGTGGAAGATCAGCAACACACTTTATTAAAGATCAGCTGTTCATGCAGAGGTTGCTGTTAATTCAAGGCTGTTTACATTCACATTATAGCTTAAAATACAACACAACACACACCTGTCGGTCTCTTAGTGGAGGTTAATTATAATATAGCCTATATTTTATCTACGACACAGCCCTGCAGTAAATGAGGTTACTCTGATGAGTTCATATCAGTGCTCACTCACGCCGTGTAGATCAGATAAACATCCGTCAGTAATCCACTCCAACCTTCAAATATTTATGACAAATTTTGATTGCACATGTTGATCAAGGTGTGTGTGTGTGTGTGAGAGAGAGAGAGAGAGAGGGAGCTGAGGAGAACTGAGAACTGGGAACTGAGAGTTGTGGAGAAGCTCATTAATATTCATGACCATTCCAAATATGGTCAATACGGAGCTTCTGATTCAGGGGTATTGTATAGACTATTTCAATCTGGTGATGTCATTGGCCTATGAACATTTCCTGCTCGTTATCAAACTATTTCATTACTGTAACAAGAGACAATTCAAGCATAAGCTAATGTTAAACAGCTCTCATAACATTATTGAGCAATATGTGGCTCTTTCTGAAGCTAGAGAATTTAACAGTGTAAAACAGGAAGTACACCGCGACCATTGATTTGTTTACATCCCTCAAAATGGTCAATAGAGTGATGAATAAGCACTTCAGGAGATTTTTATCAGCTTATTAAAGCATATACCTCCTACTTTTTATCTTTCTATTTGTTAATTGTTTGTCCAGCCCTGGCTGCTTTAAAGCTCAACTCAGTGAGCAGTGAGAAGAGCGCGTCAGTGCTGGATTATCACTGAATCAACTCACCTTGTCTCCCTTCAGCCCCGGCCGCCCTTCTTTCCCAGGAGGACCCAAGTGACCCTAAAGAAACGTGCAGAGCGTTAAACACACAGCTCATAAACACACAAACAGCACTCATGAACACACACTCACCCTCCGCCCTGGTCTACCCGGAGGTCCTGGTTCCCCGAATGGTCCTGGAGGGCCCTGATCAGCACAGTAATGAACAGCAGATTCACACCACTGACACCTCCATACCAGCTGTACAGTACACCAGAACTACACACACACACACACTCACACACACACACACTCACACACACACACACACACACACACACACACACACACTCACACTCACACACACACACACACACACACACTCACACACACACACACACACACACACACACACACACACACACTCACAGGTTTCCCCGGATCTCCAGCATCTCCTTTAGATCCAGCAGTCCCGTCGATGCCCTGAGGGAACAGATGACCTATTTCACCATGCGCTGTTCACTGTGCAGATCTGAGATGAGTGTGAAGATACTCACGTTTACACCCGGCTCTCCAGGAGCGCCCATGTCTCCAGGAAGACCAATGGGGCCCTGTGGAGCGAGAAAGCCAGAGTGGTGTTGCTGTGAAATCTGAATGTACTCTGTTATCTGTATAGCTGTCTTTGTTTTATCTGTGGACATCATCAATTACTGAAATTGTCCTCATCAACTTTAATGAAATACCATAACCTTCCACTCTCAGTCATTTTTTTCACTTCCTGGTTACATGGTGTTCCATTAGGGTGGAGCTATCAGACATTTAGGGCGGAGATATCAATCACTTAGGGTAGGTCTATCAGTCATTTAGGGTGGGGCTATCAGACATTTAGGGCAGAGCTATCAGACATTTAGGGCGGAGCTATCATTGATTAAGGGTGAGACTATCACACATTTAGGGCGGAGCTATCAGACATTTAGAGCGGGGCTATCAGACATTTAGAGCGGGGCTATCAGACATTTAGGGCGGAGCTATCAGTCATTTAGGGCGGAGCTATCAGTGATTTAGGGCAGAGCTATTAGTGATTTAGGGCAGGACTATCACACATTTAGGGCGGAGATATCAATCACTTAGGGTAGGTCTATCAGTAATTTAGGGTGGGGCTATCAGACATTTAGGGCGGAGCTATCAGTGATTTAGGGTGGTATTATCACACATTTAGGGCGGAGCTATCAGTGATTTAGGGTGGGATTATCACACATTTAGGGCGGAGCTATCAGTCATTTAGGGTGTGGATATAAGACATTTACCACGGATCTATCAGTCATTTAGGGCGGAGCTATCAGTGATTTAGGGCAGAACTATCAGTGATTTAGGGCGGGACAATCACACATTTAGGGCAGAGCTATCAGTCATTTAGGGTTGGGCTATGAGTCATTTAGGGTGGGGCTATCAGACATTTAGAGTGGGGCAAGCTATTAGTCATTTAGGGCAGAGAGATTATTTATTTAAGGCGGGGCTATCATTCATTTAGGGTGGGGAAATTATTTATTTAGAGCGGGGCTATCAGACATTTAGAGCGGGGCTATCAGACATTTAGGGCGGAGCTATCAGTAATTTAGGGCAGAGCTATCAGACATTTAGGGCGGAGCTATCAGACATTTAGGGCGAAGCTATCAGTCATTTAGGGCGGAGCTATCAGACATTTAGGGCGGAGCTATCAGTCATTTAGGGCAGAGCTATCAGACATTTAGGGCGAAGCTATCAGTCATTTAGGACGGAACTATCAGTCATTTAGGGCGGAGCTATCAGACATTTAGGGCGGAGCTATCAGTCATTTAGGGCAGAGCTATCAGACATTTAGGGCGGAGCTATCAGTCATTTAGGACGGAACTATCAGTCATTTAGGGCGGAGCTATCAGACATTTAGGGCGGAGCTATCAGTCATTTAGGGCAGAGCTATCAGACATTTAGGGCGAAGCTATCAGTCATTTAGGGCGGAGCTATCAGTCATTTAGGGCGGAGCTATCAGACATTTAGGGCGGAGCTATCAGTAATTTAGGGCGGGACTATCATTAATTTGTTGTGGGGCTATCAGTCATATAGGGTGGAGCTATCAGACATTGAGAGTAGGACTATAGTCAATATTCCATCAACTTTTGTTGTTAGCAACAATTCAGTTGATTTAAAGAATGAATCCACTGCTCTACAGTTTTTCTGATTTCAGCTAAAAAAGGACAATCTTAACTTGATGGCAACTTTAAGTTGAATAATTAATCTGTGCAGCAATAAATGTTCTGTTCATCTTTAATTTTCAGCCTGAGAATCTGCTCCTGTGTTTGGATTGGCTCTTTCTGTTAACGTCAACCTGAGGGTTTCCATAGCAACTGCATTATAATAACCCCTCTTCCTTTTAGTTTGCTATGATGGGGTATGCATAATGATGCTCAAAGGTAAGCCCCGCCCCCTACTCAATATTCAGTTTCAGTTGTAAGTACTTCCACATCATGAGGACTACAACACCCCAGGGCAGATCTTCCAGCACTTGGTGAGTTTGTGTGGGCTACTGCTGATAAACAGAGTGTCCCTCCACAGAGAGATGAGGGTCCGTCACGGCACTGACCCCATTGCCCTTCGCTCCGTCTTCTCCAGAGGCTCCTCGGGCTCCTGCTGAGCCAGCAGCTCCGGGGGGTCCAGTGTCTCCTTTCTCCCCCTGCTCACCCTTCTCCCCCTGACAACACACACACACACACACACACATGCTGCAGTGGTGATACAGCAATAGATGAACCTCACACAGGAAGTTCAGGAAAGCAGGATGGACTCACTGCGCTGCCAGAAACACCAACTGCTCCAGGATCACCAGACTCGCCATCTTCCCCCTGTCAACCATCATCATCATCATTATCAGCTCATGCTAAACATGCTAACGTCAGGATCATCAGGTGACGTACCTTCTCACCGACTCCACCGGGCTGACCTCGCACTCCAGGACGTCCAGGAGGACCCTGAAACACACGTGTGTAAATGTGCTGTTGCTCACTGCTAGTGATTTACAGACCTCCACACAGCGGTCAGTGGACATGACTCCACCTCTACATTAATCTAATTTGCATATTTAAATTAGACATTTGTCTGATTCAGTCGACTATTAGCTCCTCATTCCCAGATCTGCGTAACTTTAGCTTAAACACAAGATGTGTGTGTTTACCTGTCCACCAGAGGGCCCCTGAGCTCCTCTAGGACCAAACTGACCAGGAGGACCCTGCAAACACACACACACACACACACACACACACTGAAGCTGATATCCTCAACATGAGCTGATCAACACAGACCGATCAATCATGAGCTCACCAGCAGACCAGAGTTCCCGCTCTCTCCTTTCTCTCCAGGAGGACCAGGCATTCCCTACACACACACACACACACACACACACACACACACACACACACACACACACACACAGGTGAGTTTAGTTCGAGTCTTTAATCAGACAGAGGATCAGTGTTGAGTGCTGGTGTACCTGCAGTCCCCCCGGGCCCCTGGAGCCCTTGAATCCTCGGGCCCCTTCGTCTCCTTTCTGTCCGTACATGCCCTGCTGTCCTGTAGGCCCAACCTCACCATCCACACCCTGACACACACACACACACACACACACATACTTAATCACACACTCCAAACACACGGTGAGGAGATGAAGACCCCCAGTTTCCCCTTATTAAACACACTCACCGGCGCTCCTGGCTGCCCCTCAGGCCCCTGAGAGCCGACTGGACCTGGAGGCCCCTGAGTGCAGATTTACATCATCAGTGACACTTGGACATGTGTGTGTGTGTGTGTGTGTGTGTGTGTGTGTTTTAGTTCAGTCACTCACTGATTCTCCTTTGTCTCCTTTGCTGCCTTTCTGTCCTGGAGCTCCAGTTTCCCCCTGACACACACACACACACACACACACACACACACACAATTAAGAGACTTCAGAAGAGAAGCACTTTATCAGCATCTAGACCAGCAGCCTGTAAGTACATTTAAGATTTGTTTCAGTTGTTGTGTATGGTTTGAGGACTTGTTTCCAGCTGTTTGTGTAAAGTTGTAGGACATTTAAACTTGCTTTCAGTTGTGTATAATACTAGAAGTTGTTTAGCCACTGTTTCCTTGGTTACTATAAGAGCTTGTGTAGCGAACGCAAACGCGGTTTCGCGTCGTCCGCCTCAGTTTCGGCCCTTGTTTTGACTCGGGAGGCGTGTCCAAACGCCAGGTAACCACTATATAGCGAGCACGCTAGCATTAGTCGGCAGGAGAAGCACTTTATCAGCATCTAGACCAGCAGCCTGTAAGTACATTTAAGATTTGTTTCAGTTGTTGTGTATGGTTTGAGGACTTGTTTCCAGCTGTTTGTGTAAAGTTGTAGGACATTTAAACTTGCTTTCAGTTGTGTATAATACTAGAAGTTGTTTAGCCACTGTTTCCTTGGTTACTATAAGAGCTTGTGTAGCGAACGCAAACGCGGTTTCGCGTCGTCCGCCTCAGTTTCGGCCCTTGTTTTGACTCTCGAGGCGTGTCCAGCTGAATTCAATCAGCTAGTGCTTTGGGGTTATATAAACAACTAGTTCACCGCGGCAGCGGTCGCGGCAGCCTCGTGTGAAGACCGCCTCGTGTGAAGACCGACGAGGGTAAAGACCATCGACTCTACCTGCGCGACTCCACCGAGCAAAGGCACCGACAAAGCACTTGAGTACTTTACTTTCTTGTTTTACTTTACACTTATTTTTTGTTGTCAGTGCACTTTTATTATGTGTTTTCTAATTCCTGTTGTTACTAACACTCGCAAAACACGGGAGGTGCGCTGCAGGCGTAATCCTCACAACCTTCGTTCAATACATGTATCTACTATTTCACAACTCTCTCTCTCCGTGGGCCTCTGGAATTGTCAATCAGCTGTTAACAAGGCTGATTTTATTACCTCCATAGCTACATATTCTGACTATAATCTCATGGCTCTAACTGAGACCTGGTTGAGGCCGGAGGACACTGCTACACATGCTACTCTTTCTGCTAATTTCTCTTTTTCCCACACTCCTCGTCAGACAGGGAGAGGGGGTGGGACTGGACTACTAATTTCCAAAGAATGGAAATTTACTCTGATACCGTCCCTGCCAACAATCAGCTCCTTTGAATTCCATGCAGTCACCATTATCCACCCCTTCTACATAAATGTGGTTGTCATCTACCGCCCACCAGGTAAATTAGGTCACTTCCTAGATGAACTGGATGTTCTTCTCTCATCTTTTTCTAATTTTGCCACTCCCTTATTGGTGCTAGGTGACTTCAACATTTACGTTGACAAACCGCAAGCTGCAGACTTTCAGACTTTGCTTGCCTCTTTTGACCTAAAAAGAGCACCTACTTCTGCTACCCACAAATCAGGTAATCAGCTAGACCTTATTTACACACGACACTGCTTCACTGATCAAACAATAGTAACTCCACTACAAATATCTGATCATTTCCTTCTGTCTCTCAACATCCACATTACTCCTGAGCCGCCACACACTCCTACACTGGTTACCTTTCGCAGAAACCTACGATCTCTCTCACCCAATAGACTATCCACCATTGTTTCAGACTCTCTTCCTCCATCTCGCAAACTCACTGCACTTGATTCGAACAGTGCCACTAATACACTCTGCTCCACACTAGCATCATGTCTAGACCGATTATGTCCTCTTGCATCCAGGCCAGCCCGTGCCAGTCCTCCTGCACCCTGGCTCTCGGATGCTCTCCGTGAGCATCGCTCAAAACTTCGGGCTGCGGAGAGAATTTGGCGGAAAACTAAAAATCCTGCACATCTCTTAACATACCAAACTCTTCTGTCCTCTTTCTCAGCTGAGGTTACTTCTGCAAAGCAGACGTATTACCGTCTGAAAATCAACAATGCCACTAATCCTCGCCTACTTTTTAAAACATTTTCCTCCCTCCTCTATCCTCATCCTCCACCCGCATCCTCCACACTTACTACTGATGACTTTGCTACATTCTTCTGCACCAAAACTGCAAAAATCAGTGCTCAATTTGCTGCACCTACAACAAACACGCAAGATACAACACCAACACCACACACACTCACCTCTTTTTCTCAGCTCTCTGAGTCTGAGGTGTCCAAACTTGTGCTATCTAGCCATGCAACCACCTGTCCACTCGATCCCATTCCCTCTCATCTCTTGCAAGCCATCTCTCCTGCAGTCATACCAACACTGACTCACATAATTAACACATCTCTTGACTCTGGTTTATTCCCCACTACATTTAAGCAGGCTAGGGTAACCCCACTGCTAAAGAAACCCAACCTGGACCATACGCTACTTGAAAACTACAGACCAGTATCCCTGCTTCCATTCATGGCCAAGATTCTGGAGAAAGTAGTGTTCAATCAAGTCCTGGACTTTCTTACTCAAAACAATCTCATGGACAACAAGCAATCCGGCTTTAAGAAAGGCCACTCAACTGAGACTGCCCTGCTCTCGGTCGTGGAGGATCTCAGACTGGCTAAAGCAGACTCTAAATCATCAGTCCTCATTTTGCTGGACTTGTCAGCTGCTTTTGACACTGTCAACCACCAGATCCTGCTATCTACGCTTGAGTCACTGGGCGTTGCGGGCACTGTTATACAATGGTTCAGATCTTACCTCTCTGACAGGTCATTCAGGGTGTCTTGGAGGGGAGAGGTGTCCAACCTACAGCATCTAAACACTGGGGTACCTCAAGGCTCTGTTCTTGGGCCACTTCTCTTCTCCATCTACACATCATCTCTAGGACCAGTCATCCAGAGACATGGATTCTCCTACCACTGCTATGCTGATGATACCCAGCTATACCTCTCTTTTCATCCTGATGATCCCTCGGTTCCAGCTCGTATCTCAGCCTGCCTGTTGGATATTTCACACTGGATGAAAGATCATCATCTTCAGCTGAACCTCGCAAAAACGGAAATGCTTGTAGTTTCTGCCAACCCGACTCTACACCATAACTTTTCAATCCAGATGGATGGGGCAACCATTACTGCATCCAAAATGGTGAAAAGCCTTGGAGTAACGATTGATGACCAACTAAACTTCTCTGACCACATTTCTAGAACTGCTCGATCGTGCAGATTTGCACTCTATAACATCAGAAAGATCCGACCCTTCTTATCTGAACATGCAGCTCAACTCCTTGTTCAAGCTCTTGTTCTCTCCAAACTGGATTACTGCAACTCTCTACTAGCTGGGCTTCCAGCTAACTCTATCAAGCCTCTTCAACTGCTCCAGAATGCAGCAGCACGAGTTGTCTTCAATGAACCTAAACGAGCACATGTCACTCCGCTGCTAGTCCGTTTGCACTGGCTGCCAGTTGCTGCTCGCATCAAATTCAAAACTCTGATGTTTGCCTACAAAGTGACTTCTGGCCTAGCACCTTCTTATCTGCACTCACTTCTGCAGATCTATGTGCCCTCCAGAAACTTGCGTTCTGTGAATGAACGTCGCCTCGTGGTTCCATCCCAAAGAGGAAAAAAATCACTTTCGCGAACGCTCACGCTCAATCTGCCCAGTTGGTGGAATGAACTCCCTAACTGCATCAGAACAGCAGAGTCACTCGCTATTTTCAAGAAACGACTAAAAACTCAACTATTTAGTCTCCACTTCACTTCCTAATCTGCAATTGCCTATTTGAATATCACACTAACTGTACAAAAAAAAAAAAAAAAAAAAAAAAAAAAAAAAAATTACTAACACTTCCCTTCTTAGACTTTACAGACCTGAAACTTGCCTTTAGTACTTATTCATTGTTGCTCTTAGTGGTGTAAATTGCTTCCTTGTCCTCATTTGTAAGTCGCTTTGGATAAAAGCGTCTGCTAAATGACTAAATGTAAATGTAAATGTAAGATCAACATAATCATCACAGCGGTCACCTATCATTGAGCTCGGAAAATATGCAAATATTAATACGGTAGAATCACATCCCTGAGGGTTAAAGGATTGAGCACACCAACATTAGCACTGGGACAAATGAGTTAATAAAGCACTACAACAACACTGGATTACAGTAGACCGTCACCTTACTTTAGGCTGTGTCCACACATATACAGGTCCTGTAATACACTGAGATTTCATTACCTTTGTTTTTAAAATAATCACTGTCCAGATGAAGACGCATGAGCGCACTGTAATGCATGTTAACCAACAGGGGGCGATGCAACCCTTGTGTGCTGGGCTCACACCAAACACGGATGTTAGTATGAGTTTGACGTGAGTAAATTGCACATGTCAGTGCAGACCTGAGTACAGAGGAGCATTACCACAACACTGAACACATGAGGTGTATTTCACTGCCGTGTTCTCCTCAATCCTGTCTTCTGTGTTTGCTTTCAGGCAACTTAAACTGCGATATCGTGTGGAGAATCTGTGTGGAAGACATGGGGGTGTTGAAATATGCCTTCATCACCTTGTCTCCATCCTCTCCTGGGGGTCCTGGAGGGCCGGCTGCTCCTGGTAGTCCCACAGGCCCCTGCTCACCATCCTGTCCTGCAGGTCCGATCAGACCTTTGTCTCCCTGACAACACACACACAGTTACACACACACACACACACACACACACACATACAGGTCTTCAGGTGTGGAGGCGTGCCTTACTGGCTCTCCCTTCTCTCCCATTGGTCCGGGCCCTCCGCTGGTTCCAGGTCGACCGGGCTGACCAATGGCACCAGCCAATCCAGGGGGTCCTCGTTCACCTGTGGGCCCCTGGGAAGAAAAGCAGACCGATTATTTCAGGGAATATATCCATGAGTGTTGAGAGATTACTTAAGATACTGAGATCTGAACACATACAGCAGGTCCTGGGGGCCCGATTGGCCCCGTCCCTCCCTTTAATCCAACTGGCCCCTACACGAGAGAACACAGGTCACATGACAAACCTGGCCAATCAGAAAGCCTGACAGAGGACAGAAGGTGTTCTTAGGTTACCATGGCACCCGGTGCTCCACGACTGCCACGGAAGCCCTTCAGACCTGTGGGACCGTTCTTCCCGGAAGTGCCTTGACCTCCAGGATCCCCCTGATGACCGAACACACCGAAGTTATGACTGAAGGAAGTCATGAGTGCTAAAAAGGGAAGTTCTTAATGCTCAAAAGGATTTTCTCACCTTTGAACCCTCCTTCCCTGCGGCTCCAGGTAAACCTTGCTCTCCAGCAGGTCCTGGGGATCCCGGGTGTCCTCGTTCCCCCATCGGTCCAGTTTCTCCTGTATTACCCTGCAAAAATACAGAATAGAAAATCAGCTGAATAGAAACGAGTCCTAAACTGCACCTCAGACTGCAGCATACGGCTATAGAGGAGGATATGAACTGTGACGGCGAGCTCACCTGAGGACCAACGACACCGGTTGGCCCTGGAGGACCCGTCTTGCCTTGGAAACCCTGTTGGAAATCAATCCATCAGTACCGAACAGGTAAACAACAGATCATTAAGCAAACATCACACACTCTCTCAGTCACGGAAACCGTCTTCTGTAGTTTCTGTGTTAGACTCACCGGCTCCCCCCGCTGGCCTGGATGACCCGGCAGCCCGTCCTTCCCTGCGGGCCCCTGAGAAGAATAATGTGCTGAGGATGACCCCGAATTTGCTCATATGTGTTGTTTCAGCATGTTCGATGGGTCACTTACATTCGGTCCTTTGGGGCCCATCTCTCCAACACGTCCCTGAGGCCCTTGTGGACCCTGCAGTTCACACGCATATGCATTATGTATCAGACGCCTGAGTGAACACATTCCCTTACATCCATCTCATTACTCACAGTAAACAGCATCCTTAGTGTTTATTTCCAGGTTCAGGTGTTCAGTGTGGACTGGAATATGTGACCCTATGCGTCAGGTGTGTGTGTGCTTCAGTGTGAGTGTGTGTGTTGATGCTTCTGTCAGTCTATGTCTCTCCTGTCTCTGTTCATCTAGAACTCCACATCTATAATCCTCTTAGTCTATGCTGACAATATCTTCAGCAGCTCAAACACTCTAATGGATAATGGACAGGCGGCTGCTTCTCACTCAGGCCTGCTGGACATGCTAATGAGATGGAGACTAGTGGGCGGGGCTTTCCCCCTCTTAATGATGACACGTACAAAGGGAGAATGTCAATCACAGTGTTTCAGCATCAAGTCTGATCAGAACAAACTCAGTTCAGTACTGCTGAGCATTAGAGCTGCTGGAGATACTCACCCGAGAGGCTGATGTGTGTGTGTCTGTGTGTGACACTTACTCTGTCTCCTGTGGACCCCGGAGGGCCATCGTGTCCTGAAGTCCCCTAAAAACACACACCGTTACCGTCATCAGAACAGTAATATGAGGAACACACCGCTCACTGCCGCTCCAGCTCTGACCTTGTCTCCTGATTTACCGGTGGGTCCTCGTGCACCTCTGGCTCCTCGAGCACCCTGACCACACACACACACACACATATAAGTGAGACTGGACAGGACTCGTGTGGGACTCCTCAGCAGTGTGGATGGAGACACTTACATTGGGGCCCCTCTGACCTGCGGCCCCTGCAGGACCCGGTGGACCCTGAGAAACACACACACACACACACACACACACACTCACATCAGTGCACACTGGCGATGCATACATTAAAGGTCTCGTGAAGAGCTCTGAAATGTGCATTGTTATTGGAAGTTTGACGTAATCTCCACGAATGAAGAGAGGGCGGGACATATAGTAGCTCCGCCCCCTTTTTAAGTTTTCTCACAGCTCTGCCAGTGAGAGAAATTGAGCCTAAGTCCATTAAATGAACAGCCAATGAGAAGAAGGGGGCGGGGCATGTCAGACACTAGAGAGCATTTGATTGGTCAGAAGACTTGATGAGAAACTAAGTATGAGGATATACAAAACAATTACTGATCCATTTAGGCCAGGGGTGTTCAAACTCGGTCCTGGACGGCCGCTGTCCTGAAGTTTAGCTCCAACTTCCTTCAACACACCTGCCTGGAAGCTTCTAGTACACCTAGAAAGAGCTTGATTAGCTGCTTCAGGTGTGTTGAATTGGGGTTGGACTAAAATAAGCAGGACACCAGCCCTCCAGGACCGAGTTTGGATGCTTTCGTTTAGGCGGAAGAGACGAGCTGCACTCTGTAGATGTTTATATCAGGGGAGTTTTGCCTCCGTTTTGGAGACTCTAGATTAGAGATATCCTTAAGACTGACACACTGATACTAACATCTAAAATAAGAAGTTCACGGGACCTTTAGCACGAGTCCTCACAGTTCTGTGTTGTGTAATCGTGTCTTAATAATCACCTTCTTTCCTTTTTCTCCAGGAACTCCGACAGCTCCAGGAAAACCATCGCCACCCTGAGAGGAGAGCAGCGGTTATTCTCCTTTACTTTAATTAATGATGTCATCTATCATTCATTCCTTCATCGTCTGCTTTTCCTCATCTCACCTTCTGGCCCTGACGTCCTGGATAACCAGGCAGACCCGGGACCCCCAGCTTCCCCTGACAGGAGAGAAACACACAGGGTAAACCAGACAGAGAACACCAGCAGAACACAGAAATCATGCAGATATCCAAACATCCTGAAATCAACACGAGCAGAACATACAGTGCTGTTTCAGACATGAAGAGTCAACATGAAGAGAGATTCTCCATAAAACAACAAAACAATCTGACAAAACTGTGTGTGTGTGTGTGTGTGTGTGTGTGTTCAGTACAGGTCTCTTTACTCCTTTCTGTGGATTAATGTATGCTATATCGTCTCAGGTGGTTTCACCTTTTCTCCGGCGATGCCTGCGGGTCCAGGTTCACCCAGAGGGCCACTCTGGCCTTTGGGGCCCTCAGGACCGTCCTCACCACGCATGCCCTGGGCCCCCGCGTCCCCCTGATGGAGACACAGCAGACTCACAGCAACTCTTGTGTGTTTTATAAGTGTACTCCCGTGTGTGTTTGTGTGTGTGTGTGTGTGTGTGTGTCATTACATTGTCTCCTTTAGCTCCCATTTCTCCTTTGGCTCCAGGAAATCCGTCTTCACCCTGAACAACACACACACACACACAAACACACACACACACACACACACACACACATACACACACACAAACATCAGTTGATGAAAGTGTTCTGCACAGTGGTGTTCACTGCACATGATGATCTCAGGGCTGAAACACACACACACATAAGCCAAACAGCGAACACTGACTAAACACATCTGTGTTCTCTCCTCGCGTCTGGACCAGAAGCTGCTCGTGAACACACCAGACGGAGGACAGCGCATGAGGAGAGGATCAGTCCTGCAGATCTGCCTGCTCATCTGCTCATCCTCTGCTGACGTCACGCTCGCGCACTGATTCGCTGCTGAATCGACCAATCATGTAGAAGACACCACACAGAATCACTGCACTGACGCTGAGCGATGAACCAGCAAAACTCACAGTCGACCATCAGCTTATATGTGTGTGTGTGTCAGTAGATGCTACAGATGTGCTGCTGTTTGCAGATGATGACTGACCTTCTCTCCTTTACTGCCCTTCAGTCCTCTGAGCCCATCAGCACCCTACACACACACACACACACACACACACACAGAGTCAGTGCAAGTACACTTACACACACACACACACACACACACACATAACTTGCACAGTAAAAAGAAGTACACGCACACACACAAAGAGTACAGGTGCACACACACACACACACACACACACACACACACACACACACACACACACACACACACACACAGTGACAGAGCAATCAGTACTTTGACTCCTCTGGCTCCAGGATAT
>NC_133176.1:62587500-62627500 GCF_049306965.1 Danio rerio
CACAGAGTAAAGCACAGAGTAAAGCACAGGGTAAAGCACAGAGTAAAGCACAGAGTAAAGCACAGGGTAAAGCACAGAGTAAAGCACAGAGTAAAGCACAGGGTAAAGCACAGAGTAAAGCACAGGGTAAAGCACAGAGTAAAGCACATGGTAAAGCAGAACTCTTGGATTGTTCAGTCGATGCTTCTCAGCTGAGCACAGCACAATAAACTGTAGATTAGGAGTAACAGATGACCCTGAGGTCTACAGATGATCAGTTGTGTTTTGCTGTAGGTGAAACTGATGCAGCTCATCCAGAATCTCTGTGTTTCATTTGAGGGGCAGACAGAACTGTGTCATCAGCACAACAATGGAACAGGCACTGGTTAATAACAGAACCGAGAGGCAGCATGTGAAGAGGAAACAGCACTCGGGCCCAGACAGAGCCCTGAGGAGCCCCCCTGGATGCAACACAGTGTGTGTAAAGCAGTGTTCTTATAATGTGTGAATTACAGCAGACTGAAGCTGCAGATCAGAGCTGTAGAGGAGCAGGGTTATGCTGCGCTGCATCACTCATTTGTGCAGCAGACGGAGCAGCAGAAAGTGTTTAGCGCAGCGCTCTGGAACGCCGGACAGCTTCAGACGTGTTGGGAATGTGTGGAAAAGCCCAGCGCCCTCATTCTTCCTCTGCAGATCTGAGAGTTGATGAACACACACCTGATGCCCCTGAGAGCCTGCGCTGAGATCTGAACATCTGCCTTCAGGACGGTCCAGACACAAGGACAGTCTCAGCATCAGTGTGTGTGTGTGTGTATGTGTGTGTGTGTGTGTGTGTGTGGGGATGCATGAGCTCACAGAAACATGCAGACGCAGAGACAGAATGAGAAACAGCTGCAACAGAAGATCAGTTCCAGACCAGCAGAACCAGAGCTGAGCTAATGAAGCTAGAACCCACACACACACACACCGCAAAGAGAGTCTACTGTACAGCCAATATACAGGACTCATACTCGACTATCTGATATCATGCTTGACCATCTGTCTGTCTATCTGTTTATCTATATAAATGTCTATCTATCTATCTATCTATCTATCTATCTATCTATCTATCTATCTATCTATCTATCTATCTATCTATCTATCTATCTATCTATCTATCTATCTATCTATCTATACGTCCATCCAGTTTTACAAATAAATGAATAATCTTACTTAGAACATCCTATTGACATAATATGAGTTCCCTGAACTGTACTTTATGATATGCATAACTCTTTAAACTATCTTTATCATCAGAAGAACAGACTGGAAAAATGTTCAGGCAAAGATTCACTAATATTCAGTAATATAATGCTGACCGAATGATCATTTCACTGCAACATCATATTTACATGTAGTTACTGTAATTCTGCAGTGTGATGATCAGCGCTGTGAGGAGACACATGTTAACTAACAGCAATTAAACAGACATCTAAACACTGCCGTCTTGACTAAAACAAGACTCAATTCAGGATATCAGTGAAAATCTAACAGACGTATAGAAGAACAGCCCAAACACTCAGATCATCAGATCCACAGATCACACATGCAGTCATTCAGTCCTGTCCATCTCATCACATTAGGGCTCGTTTTGTCTGTTAAATCTTCACTGACAGTCCACATTTTGCCTGGTTTTAGATGAGACGCCTATGTTTAAACATCTATTAGACATCTATTTTTAAATGTCTGTGCTCCTGGTGTCTGAGCTGGGGACTGTAGAGCTGTGCTGTACCTGCTAGTGTTGTGTTCTGCAGGAATAAAGCCATCAGCAGCGAGGAAACTCCGCTAATCCGGTAACTCTTCATCTTCATCCCGTTAGCAGCAGCGCACCGCTCGGCACCCGTGTGTGCGCGTATGTGTGTGCGCACCTGAAGAGAACAAAAAAACCAGGAGGAAAGAAAGAAAAAAAGTCCAACACCTTCATCCACCGACAGACTGAGTGACTGGAGCAGCTCCGCACCACCTCACCTCATCCCCCCCTCTCTCTCTCTCTCCCTCTCTCTCTCTCTCTGTCTCAGGGTATTTCATGATATCTGAGAATGTGGCTCCTTCACGGCGGCTCTTCTATGAAAGTCCTCTGCATTCATGAATGCTCATTGTGAAGTTTAATTGGAATGCTGTGTGCTGTTTTCAATAATGCACTGTGTATCTGCGGGTGTGAATGTTCTGCTGAACACAGAGAGGTGTACTGCTGTTGGTCCATTTGGTAAACGTGCAGAGAGGCTACTGATTGGGAGTGATGGAGACTTTGACACTGTTATTGACTTGTTTAAATGAAGCATTAATTGGAATATAAACGGTGTCAGCTCTCAGGAAATGTACGTCAATCTAAACTGAAATGGTGTGTGAATGAAGCTTTGTGTACGTTGTGTGAAGAGAACACGCTATACTTCGACTGGTGATGTTTGATGATCGGATGCTTTTGTGACATTGTGTAAAATGTGTCTTTGCCTTTCAAGATTTAATGTAAACTAAAGAGGTTTCAAGAGTTCACCCTCAGCTGATGATTGATTATAAAGCGTGTTTGGCATGCTGTCCTGGTAGAGAGACCTGAAGTCATAAGATCCTCGAGCCTGGGGCTCCCTCCCGTTTGCAAGGCGAGAGGGGAGTTTGAGCTCAGGCAAATCTGGAGAACTTCCTGCTGTAGTAGTTAATGAACAGATAGTGATCGCTCTAAAGAGATAACTACTGACTAGCAGCATGTCTATGTGCTGATTTGGATTAGTCAATTAACTTAAGCTGCATGTTTTTGGACGGTGGGAGTAAACCGGGGAACCTGGGAGAAACCCATGTGAGCACGGGGAGAAGGTGAAAACTCCACAGAGAACGTCAGCTGGCTTGGTAAGGACTAAAACCAGTGATGTTCTTGCTGTGAGGCAACAGTGCTAACCACTGGCCCACCCATCTAGAAGAGAAGGAGTCTGATTGGTCAATCAAGAATTGGATAATGCAGCACCAGCTGTGATCAATCATAAGCACATGATCCTCTCGACATTACTTTATAAATAAACTTCACTTAAAAAGTAAAAACTAAGTCTCTTCTCTCTCTGTCTCTCTACAGCAATGCTGAGGAAGAGCTGAGCTGCTGATTCCTCATACACATCACTCTCTCTCCTCATGAAATAATACTGTAGTATTGCACAGTAAACAGAATCATACTATAGTAAAACACTCCATTATGCTGCAGCATTAACTACAGTGAACTGATGAACTCTGGTAATTCCTTTAGTTTTACTACAGTAAGCTGTGCTGTACTGCAGTTTAATAGAGAAAACTACAGCATGACATCATCTGTTTATATGACTGTAGTTGTTGTGTTGTGTAACACTGCTAAATTATTGATGACATTTGCTTTAACGTTTACCATCACTAAATGTGCATCAATCAGGAAATCTGCATACAAATCTGTCCTCTTAGTGACTTTCAAACAGATGTCAGTCACACATTTAGCATATAAAAGTGCATCAAGCATCACTGCTTTTACTATCTGGCAAAAATTCAACATAGTTCAGAAAATGTAGCCCCGTATACATTTCTGGAGATCCAGAATTATGTAGCCAGAGGTGCGTATGGCTGCATTACATCTTTAAAGCAAACGCTAGGGGCGGTATGACGCAGCTGCTTTTCCCACTTACCAGCTGAACGCTTACCTTCGTATAGACAGCTTTACCGCTGTTACCAGATTGTCCCGTTGGCTCGCCATGTACATCAGTGGACTTAAGACGCAGAGAGCACTTGACTACGGTGACAGGGTTCTAGTCTGGTGAAGAACGGTTCCAGAAAACAGGTAAGACAAAAACAGAAAATGTGGTAAAAACAAAATGTGGTAAAATCTGAAAACGTGGTAAAAATCAGGCGAGGACTTTTCTCTTTCTGGATTGCTTTTTAAAATTGTTGGTTAGGTTTAGGAAAGTGGATTTGCGGGTGAATCAATACAATAGACTGGGTTTAGGGAAGGAGGAGGTTGGGTCAGTCGATCGGTTAGTCACTCAGTCAGTCGGCAGCGGCCTCTGGTGGATTTATGTGAGAACAGCACATTCGCGAGAGAAGTTTGAGATCTCGAAAAGCGCACACAGCAGGCTCTGGTGGATTCACAAAGACAAAAACTGCAAAAAATGTAGCTCCTGGGACGTATTTGGCGCTCTTCAGAGATATATATAGATGTACATTTTCAGAATGAGCTTGAAATTCCTACTTTTGCAGTGCAGAAATGCAGTGGGTTACGTTGGGAAATGCAGTGGTTTTGTTTGATTCACTTCTTTTATCACAATTTAGAGAAACTATTAGACTTTCTCTTTATAATTCACATTCAAATGAGCTTTACTGGCTTGAGTTTCAGTATTGCTAAAGCAATAGACACTGCATGAACAGTGAATAAAATACACGTGTAATAAATGAACACAAATGTAATGTGTTCATAAATTAAATATGAAACGTCTTCACATTATTATCTTATTTTACGTGGAATATTTATTTTAGCGTAGAGATGTACTTAACTGTCATGAAGTCGTCACATTCTGTGTAGTTTATTCTTATTTCAGCTGTGTCTTGATTTCAGAAAGATTTTTGATTTTTGATGTCAATAGTCTCTCAGTGTATTCAGAGACGTAGAGCTCATACAATAGTTCATTTGTTTCTTAATGTTTAAAAGTCTTTCAGCAATTCTCAGTTGGTCTCTGATTTTAGCTCGTCTTTCTGTTTTATTTCATTGAGTTTTTCCTCTGTAGAACTTTGAGATTTCAGTTCAAATGTAAATTGCTTTATAAAAAATACTTATTATCATAAGGGACTAAGCCGAAAAGAAAATGAATGAATTATTATCATTAATAAATGACGTGTTTATAATGAAACATACCAACTGTAACTCGTCTAACCGCACACCAGATCACCAGCCGCCTCACACACACACATCAACATGCTTGAACAAGATGTCGAGCTGCCCAACTAATAAAATAAAATGTGCTCTGGCAGATTCCAAATTCCTGCTTGAACTGAGCCTTAGGGTGTGCGCGCACACACACACACACACACACTCCATCACAGTGATGAGCCTCTCTTTGGCTGCTTTCTCCAAGAAATGCCAAAATAGTGTGATTCTGTAAGGGCGGGGTCGAAGGTCAACCCCTGCAGCTGACCCTGATCTTGACCTGTGCTCTGCTCACCTGCTCCAGCAGCAGATTTAGCGTGCAGAGAAAGACAAGCTGTTACAGCGGTGAATGAGTGATGTGATGATGTGAACGCATGTAAACTTTTATTGAAGCCTGAGTGAGATCAGCATGTCCCAGCAGCACCGCTCTCGCTCTCGTTTACTCTCTCAGTGTTTCGCTGCTTTAGCGAGTGTAAGGATGTTCTTCAGGTCTTGATGTCCTATCTGCTTTACTTTCATTAACGGGTTATTCATGTACAAGGCAGGCTTTTATTGTGGGTTTTAAAGAGGCTCTATCATGCAGTATAAAGGTCATGGTTTGGTTTTGGGGTCTCCAACAACAGGCTGACACGCACACAAGAACAAAAAACACTTTGTTAATATGCAGTTATCTTGCAGACCTCATTATCCTAACGACTGCCATAGGATCTGTTCAGCCAGTCACTTTACCCAAACCCCTGATGCTAATCTGTTGTGATTGGTCTGATGACCCGGTCTGTTGTGATTGGTCTGATGACCCGGTCTGTTGTGATTGGTCTGAAGACCCAGTCTGTTGTGATTGGTCTGATGACCCAGTCTGTTGTGATTGGTCTGATGACCCGGTCTGTTGTGATTGGTCTGAAGACCCAGTCTGTTGTGATTGGTTGGCTGCATTCACTGTGAGGTGGACAGGAAGTATATGCAGGGTATATAGCTATGGAGTGGACAAAATATTCATTCATTCATTCATTCATTTTCGTTTCAGCTTAGTCCCTTTATTAATCCAGAGTCGCCACAGCGGAATGAACCACCAACTATTCCAGCACGTTTTTACGCAGCGTATGCCCTTCTAGCTGCAACCCATCTCTGGGAAACATCCACACACACTCATTTACACTCATACACTACGAACAATTTAGCCTACCCAGTTCACCAGTACCGCATGTGTTTGGACTGTGGGGGAAAACTGGAGAACCCGGAGGAAACCCACACAAACGCAGGGATAACATGCAAACTCCACAAAGAAATGCCAACTGACCCAGCGAACTTCTTGATGTGAGGCAACAGCACTACCTATTGCACCACCACCAAAATAATCATGTCTTTCCTTTTGACATAAGATTATAACTCTGCTTACACCACTGGCAGATTATTTTGCTCATTTTCAGGAAAAACATACTTCATTTTGACTCTTTTTTTTTGCCGAAAACAACACAATAATTTTGCTTGTTACTTTTTGACTTGAGAATTTTTTTAATATTTGGACTAGAAACATTCCAGATTTTGCTTAAAGTTTGTCACTAAACATTAGACTGGAATGGTTACATCCTGATGTGTGATGGTTTGAAAGGATCATCAAGTGTGTTGAAGTGAAGTGTGGCGTTGCGTGCACTGCTGTGTTCGGCCGCTGGGTGGCGCTCCATTCACTCTCACTCTACATTACACTCAGGGTGGAATTATACGCCGATCATCAGAGGGGTCCATCATCTTTACGGCAATGTTAGTTTGTATAATATGCCTCAGTGAATCACATTTACATATTTAATTGAATTGTAAATCATAGCTGTTGAGGTTTTCAGTGGTGTGAGGGATATTGAGTGTATTCTGTCCTATCTGGTCGGCTATTTGTGTGGACATTATTGATATAAAACCAGCGGTGACACTTGCATTCCTGCACCAACAGACAGATGAGCTTGAACTTATTTATAATTTACTGTTTAACTTCCATGATCAAGCACATGTTTAATAATATAATCTATGCAGCTAGTTTTAGGATACTTTAAAGCCATATAAGCTATAGAAACGCCGATTTTACACGACATTTTGTGAACACTTACTCTGTCTGCAGATCAGGCCGCTGAGTGACTGAATATTTTCCCGCATAAACTGATTGGCGCGACTATTCATTCATTATGGTATGAACCGTTATAGGGGTGGTCAGATATTATATTATATTATCTATTATCTAATTTAATAATTAACATTATGTAAGAAACAGATCAAAGCAAACTATGTCTTAACAGTTTACAGCACTGATCCCTCCATCTTGTTTTCTTGTTTTGACGTCCTTCAGTGGGATAAGGTTAATTAGGGGATCCCCCCCCCCCCCAATCTTTCCTGTAATTCGCACCCTGTGTCTGATTTTTGTCCATCACTGTACAGTGACTCGTTTCTGATGACTGTATTTATATTGCACATACAAAAAATCACTGTTCTGACAACATGAGTTCTCCATTACTGTATTTAATCTGTTTGCAGGGTTTAATCTTTTTTTGACAAGTTGTTTTTTTCTATAGTTTATGACAAAAAAGTAATCATTTGGCCATCATCTGTCAATCTAGGGCGGCTTTTCAAAATCAGTAATTATGTGTGATTTATGTAGGTGATGCAATAGATTCAGTCATTCATTTGCTTTTCCGCTTACTCCCCTTTATTAATCAGGGCTCATCACATCAGAATGAACCGTCAACTATTCCAGGTTAAGTTTTACAGCCAGTTGGTGTTTGTGGAGTTTGCATGTTCTCCCCGTGTTGGCGTGGGTTTCCTCCAAATGCTTCACTTTCCCCCACAGTCCAAACACATGCACTATAGGGGAATTGGGCAAGGTAAGTTGTCCACAGTGTATGTGTGTGATTGAGTGTATGGGTGTTACCCAGTGATGAGTTGCAGCTGGAAGGGCATCCGCTGCGTGAAAGATATGCTGGATAAGTTGGCAGTTCATTCCGCTGTGGTGACCCCAGGTAAACTAAGCCAAAATTAAAATTAATAAATGAATGAATGTCTTGTTAGAATTGAATATTCTTTGTTTTCTCCATTAAAGATGAAATTAAACGATTTTTAATTATTATTTGTTCAAAGGAAAAAATAGTGAGAGTGTAAATCGGCAGTAGTAATAAGGTTAAATTTATAATTTTACAGAAAGTTAAATGGACCGTCCCGCCAAAAAGCCACATTACAGACACCTCATAGACGGTTATTTTTTAATGAGTTTTTAAGATGTAAACATGTCTGTATATGTTTATACATGTCTATATAGGGTTAAACACGTCTGTGTAGGTTTAAACAAACCTAATATAAAAACGGTGGAGGATTTAAGAAGCTGACGAGCGTGAAACGCGTCATCACCGACCGTCTTGATGTAAAGCTCGCGGGCTCTTCAGTCAGGATAATCCGTGCGCGTTCGCGTGCCGTGTCCTCCTGCGCGCTCCCGCCTGCTGATTGAGGCTCCGGTTCTCCGGTCAGTTCTCCGGTTCGGCGATGGCGAGCGCGGGGCAAAAAGTAGTGCTGATCACCGGCTGCTCCTCCGGCATCGGGCTCGGGATCGCCGTGATGCTCGCCAGAGACAAGCAGCAGCGCTATTACGGTGAGTTATTAATTAACGGTTATTAACGGACTTCTGTTTGTGAACACCGCGGAGCCTGAACTGCAGCTATGATGAGCCTGTAAACATACTGCTTTACTGGAATAATGCTAATGATGATGAAGTAAATGAAGGATGCAGTGTTTTCCAGAACACGCAGGACACATGTCTCGATACTCAGAACACTTCAGCAGAACTCTGGACACTGTGAGCACAGCAGAGCTCTCTGTGGGCTAAACTGAGGATCGATGATCACTGTGTTTCGGCATTAAAATACATTCATGACTACATCTGACAAATCTCATCAAGTCTTTTCTCACTCAGACACAACAACTGCCCAAACTCTGTGTAACCTTACATACAGCACATGCTCACATACTACTGTTCTCAGAACTGTTCAACACCAGGTCATCATGCAGAACTGAAGAAGACAGCACAATTCTACAGCAGTATTTACTGAAACACATTAACACCTAAAAGCGCAGTTTAAGCAGCCAGATCAGCATTACTGTTGTGTCTGCATCAGTGGATGTGTGTAGACAAACTCCTGTATTGTGGAATTTAATAAATAAATTCAGGACATAAAAGATTGAGGAGTTCTGCATCATGCCTGATTGATTCCAGTAACACATGCTGCAGTTAGAAACAGAGATGTGTGCTTGTTTTACACAGGAAAACACTTGTGTGTTTAGCTCATTGTTTTGTGGGTGACAGTGTGTGTGTGTGTGTGTGTGTGTGTGTGTGTGTGTGTGTGTGTGTGTGTGTGTGGGCTGTCAGCCTTTGCTAGTGTTCTGGAAGAATGACTTTATATATAGAATTGTGTGAAGAGTTCTGCAAAAGTGACCCGAGTATTGAGAAATGTGTCCTAGCGCCTGTAAAGCACCGTAATAAACGATGCTGATATAATAACCACTGATGACTGAAGGCCTTTCAGAACAGTTTGATTGCACAGAAAACTATATCAGTGCTCTTATATGTGTTATTATTGTTCATTTGACTGCTGATAGATCAGGTCAGATCTGACTAATGACAGACCTTCACTGACATATGAGTGTGTGTGTGTGTGTGTGTGTGTGTGTGTGTGTGTGTTTGTAAGAATGTGTGTGTGGATGCATGGTTGTACACGTGTGAGAGAGTCTGTGAAAGGGGTGTATGTGTGTTTACGTGTATAAAAGAGTGAGTGTGTATGTGTGTTTACATGTGTAAGAGAGTGTTTATGTAAGTGTACATGTGTTAGAGATAGAGTGGGTGTGCATGTGTGTGTTTACATGATATTAACTGTGATTTGACACAGAGAACAGATGAAATCTCAGGAGGCTCAGCTGTAAAGGCTGAATATGAGTGATAATAATGCTCATCATCAGGCTGACAGGAAGATTTGTGAAAACACAGATGAAGATGATGATGTCAAACGTGTAGAGCAGCGGGCAGCAATAAAGACCCCCTTATAATCTAAAGTCATCTCTGATCTGAATATCAGCAGAGTGCACATATAAACTAGTGTCAGTGTGTGTGTGTGTGTGTGTGTGTGTGTGTCCACTGCTGTTGTTTTGATGCTTGAGAGCATTGTTGGTTTGACCCGTGTGTCTTCTGAGCTGCCCTCTATCCCTGATTATAGCATTGAGTGAGTGTAACACACGTCAGCACATTACACACACACACACTCACACACACACACACACTCACACAGACACTCATTACATCATGTCACGAGAGTGATTATGGGTTTATGGATCATCACTGTCAGAGTCTTAATCTGTCAGTCGTCATCTGCTGAACTTACTGAACCTATACAGTACATGTGTGTCACTGTGTGTGTGTGTGTGTGTGTGTGTGTGTATCAGTGAGTGGTGTGTGTGTCAATAAGAGGTGTGTACAGTGCACCTGGAGAGTATTGAAAGCACTTCACTTTCTCCACATGTGTTCATGTTACAGCCTTATTCCTAAATGGAGTAAACTGATTGATTTCCTCAACATTCTACACACAATCTCCCATAATGACCATGTGGAGAAAGAGTTTCTGAATTTGTTGCAGATTTATTAAGAATAAAAGCTGATAAATCACCTGTACATCAGTGTTCACAGTGTTTGGTGTGAAGCTATAAACTGAGCTCAGCTATTCTGTCTCCACTGGTCCTTCTGGAGATGTTCCAGCAGCTTCATTGGAGTTCGCCTGTGCTCAATTCAGCTGATGGACATGATCTGAAAAGGCTACAGCTGTCTATATAAGGGCCCAGGGTTGACAGTGCATGACAAAGCACAAACCAAGCATGAAGACAAAGGAACTGTCTGTAGACCTCAGAGACAGGATTGTCTGGAGGCAGAAGGCTGGGGAAGGTCACAGAAACATTTCTGCTGCTCTGAAAGTGAGCACAGCGGCCTCCATCATCAGTCAGTGGAAGATGTTTAACCAGCAGGACTCTTCCTAGAGCTGGCCGGCCATCTAAGCTGAGTGATCAGGGGAGAAGAGCCTTAGTCAGGGAGGTGATCAATAACCCGATGGTCACTCTGTCTGATCTCCAGCATTCTTCTGTGGAGAGAGGAGAACCTTACAGAAGGACAACCATCTGTGCAGCAATCCACCAATCAGGCGTCTGTATGGTAGAGCGGCCAGACGGAAGACACTCCCCGCCTGGAGTTTACCATCTGCAGGACTCTCAGAGCATCAGAAACTAAACTCTCTGCTCTGATGAGACTCAAACTGAACTGTTTGGAGTGAACGCCAGGCGTTACGTGTGGAGAACAGCAGGCGGCGCTCATCAGCAGGCTAACAGCATCCCTACAGTGAAGCATTGTGGTGTTGGCATCATGCTGTGGGCGACGCTTCATCTTCCAGCAGGACAATGACCCAAAGCACACCGCCAAAATATCAATGGAGCGGCACAACAACAACTCGGTGAATGTCCTTGAGTGGCCCAGCCAGAGCCCAGACCTAAATCCTATTGAGCGTCTCTGGAGAGATCTGAAAATGGCTGCACACCGTCACTTCCCATCCAACCTGAGAGAGCTTGAGAGGTGCTGCAAAGAGGAACGGGCAAACATTCCCGAAGACAGGTGTGCAGAGCCTGTGGCATCATATACAGAAAGTCTTGTGAATACTGATGTACATGTGATTTTACAGCTTTTTATTTTTAATTAATTTGCAACAATTTCTAAAACATTGTCATTGTCTCCACATTGTCATTATGGGGGATTGTGTGTAGAATGTTGAGGAAATCAAGCAATTTAATTCATCTTGGAATAAGACTGCAACATAAAGAGATGTGGAAAAAGTCGAGCGCTATCAAGACTTTCCAGATGCACTGTATGTGGATCAGTCAGTGGTGTGTGTGTGTGTGTATCAGTCTCTAATCCAGCAGTGTGTGTGTGTGTGTTCAGTCATTGCTACGATGCGTGACCTGAAGCGTCAGGATAAGCTGGTGTGTGCTGCGGGAGACACTTACGGGAAAACACTGACGGTGTGCACACTGGACGTCTGCAGCAACGAGTCCGTCAGACAGTGTGTTGACAGCGTCAAAGACCGACATATAGACATTCTGAGTGAGTGAAACACACACACACACACACACACACATACACACACACACACGCACGCACGCACACACACACACACACGCACAGCCTCCAGTGGATTGTGCTCATCCATGCTTAGGTTAGGATCACAGAATTAGAGATTTAGTGTTCAGGTTGACAGTTAATCTGAGCCACAGAAGGCAGACGCTCAACTGCACCAGCAGGGGTCGCCACACACACTTCCTCCAAACAGTCCATCAGTTTGTGAAGCTATCTGTTCAGATAATCTACAGTTGTGCTGTGTGTGTGTGTGTGTGCTGTTACTAACCAGCCGCTGATCCTGATCTGTGTGTGTGTAGTCAATAACGCTGGCGTGGGTCTGGTGGGCCCGGTGGAGGGTCTCAGTCTGGATGATATGATGAAGGTGTTCGAGACTAACTTCTTCGGTGCGGTGCGCATGATTAAAGAGGTGATGCCGGACATGAAGAAGCGGCGCTCAGGACATATCATCGTCATCAGCAGCGTGATGGGCCTGCAGGGTGAGCACACACACACGCACACACACACGCTCAGTGTTCAGAGCTCATAAACACTCAGCCCTGTGCTGCTCTTCTTCTCAGGTGTGGCCTTTAATGACGTTTACGCCGCGTCGAAGTTCGCCATCGAGGGCTTCTGTGAGAGTCTGGCCGTGCAGCTTCTCAAGTTCAACGTCACGTGAGTCAGATCTCAGCATGGGTTCACACACACCTGCATCACAGTGACCTGCACATTGACAGAGTGTGTGTGATGAAGACGAGGGTGTGTCTTCATGCTGAACAGATTTGAGGGCTGGATATAGATCGATCTGCTTTGTTTTAGAGGTTTAGTGAAGGCCCTCAGGCTGAACACAGAATGACAGACAGCAGGAGGGATGCAGTGTGTTCTCCACTTCCTCTGGAGGAGACCCAGAGCGGATGAGCTGGCATGTTTACTCCTGTACTTACAGTCATCCGATTGTGGACAGATGGATGACACTTATCTAAGCAGCAGTGTGTGTCTGGTCTCTGCACACTGACGGCCCAAACTTTCATGTGTTTTTCTATATTCAAATCTGAAACATTAGTCACGCACACAAACCCTGCACACCGGGTCCAAAATAATGCACAAAACAACACAAAATCTGTGGTAGGGAAGATGATGTTGTCCTCCAGCTTAATAAAAGAGGAAATCTGGGGTCCATCCCATCCTCCCATCATTATCAAAGAGCTGCGGGATCATCCAGACACATGCAGCTGTTATTTCAGGATGGCCACGGCTCAGCTTGTGTACTTCGCTAGCGATGCCAGGACCACATATTGAGAAAGAAGATCACCAAATTCTGTCAACCGATTGATCCTGCGCAGAGGCTGGCAGTTTGTCTAAGGTACCCAGACACACTTGTATGTCGTGTCTTTATATCCCATACTTTGCTTTTCATGAAAGACTTTGTATTGCGAGAGCAGGTAGACTAGTTCTCCAGCACCATTTTGGATTTTGCCTTTCACATGTACAGCAGCCCTGAAAACACCTCTCAAAACGTCTTTTTAGGGAACAAAAACCTGGAAAAAAAGAAGACAAATGTAACCCGATTCTGATTTGTTTATGAGGTTCAGAGGCAGTCTGGCAGTATGATTGACATACAGTGGCATAGTGGACAGGCCCGCAGGGCACGCACTGCAGGGGGCCCGCGTGATTAGGGGACCCACGTTGTCGCCATTTTCAATAATTGAAAATCCGGCGACCTCAATAATCAAACTCTAGGGAACAACTGTGGTCGGAACCAAAGTTCACAGGTCTGTACGTGTTCTCTGAACTCCTCTCAAGCGCTGGACTACTTCATTCTGATTGCTTGCCGCCGAACCGCGTCATACCATAAAGTTGACTTGATTTCAACTCTCCTCGACGCCCACACGGGAGAAGATGCGCCGCGCTGTTCCTCGCCGCCGGTTCTCGTTAAAAATGAATGACTTCTGGCTACTTTGACGCTCTCACCGCTTTCGGTTTGTGATCGCTCCTCAGTTTGTGAAGGCTTCCTCGCGTTGTCGCTCTACCCCGCCCCTTTCCCCACTCCTCAATTTGTGATCACTTCCTGCTCCCCCTCAGTGATCCCTGCAGGGGGGCCTCCGCATTTTGCGCTACGCCACTGTTGACATAATGTGAGGTTAATTTTATTTTTAACATGCAAACATTACAGACAAATATTTCAGATTCAGTGTGCTATAACCTTCAGCCTCAGACATCACGCCGAGCACTGCACAGACCTGTGGCTAACGCCCTATTCACACGAGGCGTCAGCATCAACCATTCACGTGAATAGGTGACGTCAGGTGTTGCCGAACTGCATTGTGGATCCGTCAGCGCTGCTTCAGAGGCGTTGCTCACTGCAGAAGTTGGGACATTCCCAACTTTTCAAGCGCTGACGGAAGCGTCAGCCAATCAGATCGCTGTATGCTAAAACAACAGCTCAGACAGTTGTCGATTGCTGACTAATTTAATTGGCTGACCCTGCTAGGACGATCGCGTCAGCCCAAACTTCAGACACGCCCTCTGTCACACTTTTCTGGATAACACAGATCCTCAGTCGTCCACTGATTGGTTTAAAGATACAGGATTTCTGTAAGTCGAGTGTGCAGCGATCTTCATCAGCCCGTCTGGAAACACATCTGAGTGTATAAACAAGCTGTGATGCTGATATTGATAACAGTGTTCATGAATAAACATAACTTTCTGAGAGATTAGAGAATGAATGATGTGAAGCGGCGTCTCAGACTGTGATTCTGTAGACATTTACACAACATAAACACGGCATGGGATGATAACTGTTTCAAGGTATACCGTGGTTTGGTGAAGTCAAGGTTTTAAAACTGCCAAAAATTTCTGTAATTCCGTTCCTAAGGTGTGAGTACCGTTTTATTTATCTGCTTTTTTTGTTTTTGTTTTTTTAGTATAGCAGTATCTCCAGCAGAAAAGATCTCTAAAGATGCTGTTTTAAATTGTAATGAAATCAGGGTTTTAGAAACTAATGAAGACAGCAGAAGACAATCATTTAACTATTTAGCCTGACACATTTACTGCTCCAAAATACTTTAAATGTTTCTCAAAATAAAATATTTGGTTTTTGAGTTTTCAGTGGTTTCTTGAAGACAGCGAGTGACTCTGCTGTTCTGATGCAGTTAGGGAGTTCATTCCACCAACTGGGCAGATTGAACGCGAGAGTTCGCGAAAGTGATATCTTCCCTCTTTGGGATGGGACCACGAGGCGACGTTCATTCACAGAACGCAAGTTTCTGGAGGGCACATACATCTGCAGAAGTGAGAGCAGATAAGAAGGAGCAAAGCCAGAAGTCGCTTTGTAGGCAAACATCAGAGCTTTGAATTTGATGCGAGCAGCAACTGGCAGCCAGTGCAAACGGATGAGCAGCAGAGTGACATGTGCTCTTTTAGCTTCATTAAAGACCACTCGTGCTGCTGCGTTCTGAAGAGGTTTGATAGAGTTAGCTGGAGGCCCGGCTAGTAGAGAGTTGCAATAGTCCAGTCTGGAGAGAACAAGAGCTTGAACAAGGAGTTGAGCTGCATGTGCAGTGGGCAGTTCTTGACCATTCAAAGCTCCTTCAGCCTGAGCTCTGTCTAAGAGAGTCTAGTGTGTATCTCTCTCTCTGTGTGTCAGCATGTCGATGATCGAGCCCGGGCCTGTACACACTGAGTTTGAGATGAAGATGTATGATGACGTCTCCAAGAAGGAGTATCCCAACACTGACCCAGAGACGATGCACCACTTCAGGACCTGCTATCTGCCCACCTCAGTCAACATTTTCCAGGGCCTGGGACAAACGCCAGAGGACATCGCCAAGGTCAGAAAGCACAAACAACTCTCCATTATATCCACAAACACAACAGCAGACACACACAGCTGGAGCAACACGAGATTATTCATTTGGAAAGTTCTAGTAACCAGAGTTGGGGAAAGTTACAGATAAAAACAGTGTAAAGACTTTTCCAAATTCTAAATCACCAGTCTATCATATTTTCTCATTTTACTCTGGGACTTCCCGATTCCGGCAATCACCCCCTCCCTCTCTGTGGACTTGTTTGGTAACTATTAATCTATTTACTGTCACCAACAGATTAGATTTTGCACCTAAAATCGGAAAGTTAAGCTTTACAGCTCTAATTACGTGCCCTCCCAATATCAACCTTCTTCTGAAAGTAAATAACACGGCCCCTTATTTCTACCCCCTCCTGGGAGTTTATCATTTTAGCAAGCCAAATGTAATAAAAGGTATTGATCTCAGCCATACGCCAGGGACTTTAACCCCCGTAGCATTACTTTATATGGTCAGTAATCCATTATGTTACTTTGAGTTACTTTCCCTTACCTGGCTGAGGCTTAATCTCCTACACTCACTTTTAAAAAGTAACTCAAATACTATTACTACTATTTTTAAGTTATGCATTACTCATTACTTAGTAAAGTGTAGACGTAACTGGTGTTACTGTAATGCGTTGCCCCAACACTGGATATAACTGTATTATATCTGTATAGCGAATAACAGTGCGCTGATGATGTGACTGAAATCTCACCATCTCTGAAGGTCACGAAGAAGGTGATCGAGTCTCCGCGTCCGCCGTTCCGCAGCCTGACCAACCCTCTGTACACACCCATCGTGGCGCTGAAGTACGCAGACGACTCCGGCGACCTGTCCTTACACACCTTCTACCACATGCTGTACAACCTGGGCGGAGTCATGCACGTCAGCGTGAGGATCATGAAGGTGCTGAGCTTCAGCTGTATGAGGAGACGAGCCGTATCCCCTGACTAACACACACACACACACTCACCTGTGGATGCTGGAGGAGAGAGCTGTATCACCCGACTAACACACACACACACACACATCTGTGGATGCTGGAGGGTACGAGCCGTATCCCCTGACTAACACACACACACAAACACACACACCCACTCACACACACACCTGAGGATGCTGGAGGAGGTGAGCTGTATCCCCTGACTAACAGACACAGTTTCATATAGTATATGAAGCACTATATTAGTGTATATTTTAAGCAGATGAGACTTAGGACCAGATGATTTATAAAGTCTGTGTGAAATCTAAATTCACAATATATATTTGCTAGAGCATATTAGCTGTGTTTCCATCCAAAGATGTGAATTAGACATTATTAAACTGAAATATCTGCTCATCATCAGTGATAAATCAGCATCTCCCTGAGTGCTGCACAGTAGAGCATCATCTCCTCAGCTGACTGAATTCAGTAAACGTGTTCTCATTGTCGTTTATACACATTTTCTATTGGATAAACGTTGATGCTACTCTGTTGTGTGCATAATCTTTTTTGAATGTGCATTTTGGCGTTTCCAGCAAGCATTTTTAATGCACATATCCAAAATGAGCATAAACATGAGAGGATGGAAACAGCTGATGTTGTTCTGCAGGTTAACGATGAGCACAAGTGAATCCACTGAAACTGAAATGTTCGCTTTGGTTATCTTCAACCTGAGCATCTGCTTGGATTTGCTTTGTGACGTCAGCTTGACTACAGAAAAAATATTCGTAGCCACGCCCCCTTACCACTAGTTTACTACGACTCCGCCCCCAACTCAATAACATTCCATTTGGAAATATGTCAGCATAATGAAGCAAACATCTCAGCAACTCCTGATTCACTTTAAAGTCAAACTCATGTTCCTGTCATATAAAGCTGTTGATAAGCTCAGTGAGACTTCATAAAGCTGAGGAAGACTGTCTAGTGAAGCAGCAGTAGATCCTGAAGAACAGCGTGATAAACAGCTGATCTGTAGAACTGTCAATACATCAAATCAACATGAAGACAAATAAAGACGACTTGGCTTGAATTTCTCCTTGTTGTCATGTCACTTCACGGCTAAGGGCTAGTTATGTTCTGTACATGACCTTTACTAAAGAATTATTTATTATTTCCCCACCAAACGTTGTCACGAAAAATACAAGAAGGTTCGCTTTGAGGAAGCACGTCCACACTGCAGTGGTGTTAAACTCCTAATAACGCATTTAACATCCAACATAAAACCACACATTCACCATTTACATTTCTATTAGGGGAAACGCAGCTCGTCTTACCTGTAACCGCCGATTAATTTTTATTATTTTACTATATAATAACATTTTAGAAGCCGTTTATCGCAAAAGTTTTTTCATGAGAGCTCCTGTCAGACTTCCCGCGCGCGCGCGCTCCGTGATGATTGACAGTTAACGGTTTTTTACGCCACGGCTAAATTATCTTGTTTACATACATTAAATATTAAAATTAACCACAATTTGCTGAATGCGGAATGTTTAGTGAGCAATCGCCGGTCATTTGGTGAAGGGTTATTCTCTTGATTTTGCTAAGCTTCCTAATTAGGTGCAATTCTAGTTTCCATACTAACAATCCTTTTGGTAAAAAATAATTATTTAAACACTTTTTTTGTACGTAATTCTATAACATGCACACAATGTCAACGACATTTTTGTTTCTAAAAAGCCTTTATTTATTGTTTATTAAATTATTTCAGTGGCGCTAGTGCACAATACACCAATTTTGACTAGCAGAGTGTAAAAGTTCAGTTATTGATGATCACATTAATCATTTAACCCTCAATATCTGATAGACATCAAGAAATCCCTGAATACTGAATCCATGATTATGAAAAATAGATTATTTAAACATACAGAAAAATACTGAACAGTGTTTCACTGAAATCATTCATCTTTATAAAGTCCATGTGCTGATGAGAACATCAAATATCCTTCCAGAAGGTTCAGATGTCCTCATGTTATGAATCTACAGGACATGTCCAGCTTCACCACCCCAAACTTTCATTGTCTTATTTCCATTATAACTCAAACACACATTATTATAATGCAGAAACAAATCTCACTCTCAGGACTAATGTCAAAGTATTTCTCAATAATTCCCATTTTCCATGATGAAGTGTATTGAAATAAAATACAGGTCTCATCTAAATGTACTTCATTACTTTAGTGCAGCGCTTAAACGAAAATCAAATGATGAGAATGAGATCATTTACAGGGATAACCCACCCAAAACTATCGTCATTTATTAACCCATTACCTGTTCCAAACACGGTCTTGGAGATTATCATTCTTTTACAGTCTTCAAAACATCTTCTTGAGTGTTCAATAGAAGAAACTCTTCAACCCTTGAGGAAGAGTAAACGGTGAGTAAATGCTGATTATTGGCTGAGCGATCCCTTTAAACGTCTGATTAATAAAACAAACAAAAAACATCTGCTTAAACTGATGATTGATCATGAGGTGGAGTAAGCCCTGGACGTGTGCTGGAGAACAACATGAGCTGTGGTCAGGAAGACTCGTCCTCTGCATGTGTGTTTTCATCATGTTCTTCTGTTGCCTGTCTGTGGTCTGTTGTCTGTCTGTCTTCTGTTGTCTGTCTGTGGTCCGCGTCGCTCAGAGCGGTCAGCAGCACCTTCAGCAGTGTGTTCTCCTTCAGGAGCTCCTCGGAGGCGTCTGCCAGCTCCTGCAGTCTGTGAACAGTGTGTGTGAGCTGGTGTGTTTTCTCCCGGTACAGCGCCTCCAGCTGGTGGATCTGCGCTTGCAGCTCTTGGTTCTGGCTCTGCAGTGTGTGCGTGTGCAGCGTGAGCCGCCGGTTCTCCCGCCACAGCACATCCAGCTGCTGGGACACACGCTCTCGAACCCGGTGCAGAGAGAACACTTCCTGCTGCAGCGCCCGGAGCTCCGCCCCCAGCAGAGAAACTGACTCCTCCCCTCTAACTGGCTCCTCCCCTTCTCCCGACTGCTGCTCCTCCCATGGGGCGTGGCCTGTGTGCTGCAGAACGAAGCGCAGCAGGTTTGGAACAGTCATGGGTGTGTTTTCTGGAAACTTCACACTCATCTGCTTCCTGCGGACACACACACACACACACACACGCACACTAGCTACAGTCCAGACAGTTATATTAATGTGAATGTTGGGTTATTGCATTAAAGAATGCTGGATGCAACATTAATGGAAGTGTTTCTCCATAACCTCTGCTCACTGATGAAGTGATGCATGCAATAATGCAATAAGAATGTAAACAACAGCTGCTTCCTCCAGCTTATTATGTGACGTGCTGTAGTTTGTGCTGATCAGTTGATCTGACGGATATAAATGTGTGTGTGTGTGTGTGTGTGTGTGTGTGTGTGTGTGTGTGTGTGTGTAAATGTGAAACTGAACCTGTGTCTGGGGAAGAAGAGCACGGTGGGCAGATGATCCACCATGAACTCCCAGGGCAGATCATTACGGCCCACATTGACTCTGAAAACAACACAAACACAGACTCAGCGATGACGGCGGTTTCAGAGATCTAAACACAACTGATTTACCTCAGCAAATGTCCAGAACAGCAATATTATTAGAGCTGCATTCACCAGTAGAGCTGTGATGATAGACCAACACATGACTCTGCAGGGATGCTCAGATATTCCTGATGCTTTATTAATCTCTCCTTAATCAAGTCTGAGCTTAGTGTTAATCAACAGGTGGCGCTGTAAGCTTTACACACAGTCTCTGATTCCATGCACACATTAATAACACTACATTAACCTCAAAGTGCAAGATTTGATAACGTAGAGGGCAGAGTACTGTTAAACACTAGCATTTACTGTAGCACCACCTGCTGTTGAAAATGAGAGTACAGCGCCCTCTACTGATTAATGTAGTCCATTCAGAAATTACTGACTAAACTAATAATAATATTTGTGACTTTATGTAACTGACCTACTGCTAGATGAACCTGACACACTGTTTATTGTAGTATTACCTCTGCTATATTGTATTTCATTCATTCATTCATTTTATTTTCGGCTTAGACCCTTTATTAATTTGGGATTGCCACAGTGGAATGAACCGACAACTTATCCAGCATATGTTTAACACAGCGGATGTCCTTTCAGATGCAACCCAGTACTGGGAAACACCCATAAACACTCATTCTCACTCATACACTATAGACAATTAAGCCTACCCAATTCCGGAGCACCCGGAGGAAACCCACGCCAACACGGAGAGAACATGCAAACTCCACACAGAAACACCAACTGACCCTGCTAGGACCAGCAACCTTCTTGCTGTGAGGCGATTGTGCTGCCCACTGCGCCACCGTGCCGCCCTATATTGTATTTCATTTGTAAGGTATTCTTACTTTAATAATCACTTGACGGTGCTTCTTTAATTAACTTATTAGAAACTGTGACCCGTGAGAGATCTGCAGCGCTGCAGCTCTACATGATCACACATTACCTGGCCACCGTGAGCGCCCTGTTCCCCCGGAAGAGGCGACCCAGCTGGAGAAACACGTGATTGAGAACAGAGCAGAATCCACACCAGGCTGAGTAATACAGCAGCAGCACGTCCTGCGGAGACACAACACAGCCTTCAGCAACAGTCAACGCCGTCCAGCTTCATTAGCGCAGCGCCTACACACTCCAGCTCAGCTTCAGAAAAGGTGCACATCATTACACTACAGTCACCATCACAAAAGCTGAGGGGTTGAATTCATAGAGTTGGAAAATCAGTATGCGATCAGTAGCACTTATCTACAGTGGAGGTAAGTATTGAACAGAACACATTACTGAAGGTGCGGTTGCCTTGAAATTCTGTCTAAATTATTTAGAAATGAAGTCATGTGTAATAAAAAGAAATGAAGAACTAAAAAAAAAGTATTGAACACATGAAGAAAGGGAGGTGTATTTGTGCAGTGAAGGCCCAGACAGCAGCTGAAATCCCTCAGTAGTTCTTCAGTGGCCCTCCGCCCTTCCTCAGTGTAATTGAAGATCAGCTGCTTCAGTCCAACATCTACATCAGCAGGAGGATGAAGATCAAGCTATTTCAGCAAGACATGATCCAAAACACAGCCGAGGAGACTCTCAGATGCTTTCAGAGAAAGAAAGTCAAGCTGTAGAATGGCCCAGCCAATCACCTGATCCGAATCCAAAAGAGAAAACAATACAGCTCAGATTTGATAGACGAGACCCACAGAAGCGTCAAGATTCTGACAGTCTGTCGAAGTCTGTGAGAAACTCACCCCTGAGCACTGCATGAGGCTTCAGTCTCCATATGAGAGGCGTCTTTAAGCTGCCGTCAATAATAAAGCCTTTATATAAAGTATAAACACAGTTCAGCTCTTTCTCCCTCTGTCAGTCCATTATTATTCCACAGAACTCGTCATTCAGATGCATTTTATGTTTATGTTTAAGTTGCTTGGGTTTATAGCAAACTCTGGCTCAGTTCCAGTTCAGCAGCTCCTCTAGAGAGACCACTCCCCCGCTGTGGGCGTGGCTATCCTGCAGTGTTTACAGTGTGGTATCTGTGTCTATAATTAGGGTTGAAAGGGGCGGGACATTTACATGGGAACTAGGGTTGGGCCAATAGAGGATGCCATCGTCCATCGCCGATGGCTAATAGACAACACGATGCTGAGCCGGCATCGCCGATCCTCCGCCTGACCCCTAATCGCAAACCTGCTCGCGAAAAATACACACTCAGGGGCCGATCACACCGAACCCGCATTAACGTTCCGATTTTGTTGACAAGAAAAAAAGGAGCGCGGTGCGCTTTTTATGTCGCTAGGCAACGACTGAATCAGCTGGATATTGTGCGAGAGTGTTGCTGCTGATATTAATATAACTGTAATATCGAATAATAACGTGATATTCAAGATTTGTGAAGTCATGCAGCTCTGGATAACACAAGTCTCTCCTCCATCCTCAATAGTCTCCCTTGTTGTCTTGACAACATAAACACTGCAGGCACCTCAACGGAAACCCCGCCTCTGCTTTCATTTGATTGGAGAATGAAACAGACGAGACTGACGTAACGCGCTTTTTCCGCTCAGAGTTGACTCTTTTCAAATGCGTGCGCAAGAGCACAAACGCGAGGCGCGCATCAAGCATAAGCAGCGCGCAAAACCCTCGCGACGCGAGTAAACCATTCAAAAGAGGCGCCTCTTAACGAACAGCGCATTAGGTGTGATCGGCCCTGTTTACACTGATACGGCTCGCGTTAAAACGGCATTTAAGAAGGAAAATGATCCACATACACAGAACAATGGCCATGCGGGTCAGCTAGTGGAAACGGTAGGCTACAAATAATTAAATCGTTAAGGATTAATTAATTGAATTCATGATGATGCCATCGTCCATCGCGATGTTTCACATTAGACATCACGATGCCAAATTGGTCGCCATCGCCCGACCCTAATGGCAACATTCAGATCTGTCTAAAGCCGAGCTGATCTCACCCTTTGCGAGTCCATGACCGTCTGCAGGAAGCTGTCTGAGGTCACTTCCTGTACGAGGCTCTGTGTCTGCTGAGGTGCTTCCTGTCCCACTAGATGTCTGCGCAGTGGGCTGTAGGGAACGCTGAAGTTCTGGATGAAGCCTTCTGCTCCACACACAAACAGAGGAACAACAGGTTCATCCGCTAATCAGACGCTAACAGTGTCCATCACACAACACCTGTTCAGACGCAGAATCAGTGTGTGTCCATCAGCCTGCTGGTGTGCGTGTGTGTGCGTGTGCGTGTCTATGTATGTGTGTAAGTGTGTGTGTGTGTTACCCAGAGTGCCGCTGGGCTCCAGCACGTGGTGTGTCTCGTCTCTGAGGTTGATGATGGTGATGAAGGGCCGGTGGAGTCCCCCGCGGGCCCCCAGTCTGTGAGCCAGGGGCCGGTGCAGCTCTGCGTCCAGCATGTAGAAGCGCAGCGTGCGGTTGGAGCGGCACTGCAGCCCGCTGATGGAGGCCCCACTGCACACACTCGCCCCGCCGCGGCACACACTCGCTCCGCAACACACACTCAGCCGGCCGGACGGTGTGTATGAGCTCTGGACGCTCCAGCAGGAGGCGCTGGACTGCAGACGCTGGAGGCTCTGGTGGAGCCCGGAGCAGACTGAGCGCTGGACACACACCTCACACACACCAGAGCTCGCACACACCGGCACACACTGACAGCAGAGACGCGGAGCAGACGAGCCACAGCCAGACTGATAGAGCAGAGCCACAGCGGACACCTGACACACACACACACACACACACACACACACACACACACACACACACACACACACACACACACACACACAGAGACACACACACACACACACACACACACACACACAGACAGACACACACACAGACAGACAGACAGATTAATAACACACACACACAGTCTGCCGGTGTTGTTATACCGCAGTAAACACTCTCCAGGCTCCGGCTGCATGTACCTGATCGAGCAGCTGATTGGCTGTGAGGGGATTGTGTGGGAGGAAGGTCAGGAGGGCAGGGCCCTTCTGTAGCTCCGCCTCCAGAGAGTAACTCTTGGCTCTGGTTGGTTGAATCCAGTAGACGACGCTCTCTTTGTTCTCCAGCACCCAATCAGAGACGGCCTGTGCGGTGAAGTTCCTCTGCGCTCGCGGGAACACCTGAAACACCACAGCAGGGTCACACCCCGCCTGCTCTCTCAGTGTGAGTGTGTGTGTGTGTGTGAGAGAGAGAGAGAACTCACCAGCGAGCTGTTCAAACGGCGGTGCAAATACACACTTTCATCTTCCCTGAGAGACACGCCCTCTGCCACCGCCTGATTGGTCACCACAGCGAAGCGCACCGCCCCCTGGTGATCTGCACCAATCAGAAAGCAGCGTGTCAGAGCTCACAGGTGAGCATGAGTGATGTGTGTGTGTGGATGTGAGTGTGTGTGTGCACCTCGTCGCAGCGCGTGCAGAGCAGACAACAGAAAGGTGAGGTAACCTGCCGGCTGAGGAGACCAGCTAAACCTGAAATAACCCACCACACCCTGCTGGAGCACACACACACACGCACACACACACACACACACACACACACACACACACACACACACAATAAACAGTTTTACGGTGAATCACTACAATGAACATCAGCATAGAGTGTGTGTGTATCAAATGATAGATGTGTGTGTGTGTGTGTGTACCTGGTGCTGTGTGAGAAAGGAGTGCAGGGCTCCAGCCGTGGGCAGGTACACAAGCGGAGCACAAACCCTGAGGATGAAGCTCTCCAGATAATCGGAGCGAACCGGACCCCTGTACTCGATCGGCCCGAACCTGTGACATACACACACACACACACACAAATAAACAAATAAACAAACAAAAAAACACACATGCACACAACGAAATACGCACATAAACACAGACACACACAGGCTCACACGTACGCACACAAACAAACAAAACACACACAGACACACACACACCCACACAGTATTAATGAGTTAAATTGAAACATTGAAAAAATAAAATTTTAATAAGTAATAAAAATATTATTGTGCATTTGTAGTCAAGGTGCTGTGTGTGTGTGTGTGTGTGTGTGTGTTGTACCTCCTGTAGTACAGATGAATGACGGGATACTGGAAGAAGCTCTTCTGCTTCCTGCAGCGGCCCTGATGCCACCAGCAGTTCACAGCCAGGAACTGCACCTGCCAGGACACGCATCATCATCATCGTCATCATCATATACGATGATCAATAGATCTGAATTATGAGTATATATCTGTATATTGAGTATAGATGTGAATGTTGAGTATAGATCTGAATGTTGAGTATAGATCTGAATGTTGAGTATAGATCTGAATGTTGAGTATAGATCTGAATGTTGAGTATAGATCTGAATGTTGAGTATAGATCTGATTGTTGAGTATAGATCTGGATGATGAGTATAGATCTGAATGTTGAGTATAGATCTGGATATTGAGTATAGATCTGGATGATGAGTATAGATCTGGATGATGAGTATAGATCTGAATGTTGAGTATAGATCTGGATATTGAGTATAGATCTGGATGATGAGTATAGATCTGGATGATGAGTATAGATCTGGATGTTGAGTATAGATCTGATTGTTGAGTATAGATCTGAATGTTGAGTATAGATCTGGATGTTGAGTATAGATCTGGATGTTGAGTATAGATCTGAATGTTGAGTATAGATCTGGATAGTGAGTATAGATCTAAATATTGAGTATAGATCTGGATGATGAGTATAGATCTGGATGATGAGTATGGATCTGGATGATAAGTATAGATCTGGATGATGAGTATAGATCTGAATGTTGAGTATAGATCTGAATGTTGAGTATAGATCTGAATGTTGAGTATAGATCTAAATATTGAGTATAGATCTGGATGATGAGTATGGATCTGATGTTGAGTATAGATCTGGATGATGAGTATAGATCTGAATATTGAGTATAGATCTGAAAGTTGAGTATAGATCTGAATATTGAGTATAGATCTGGATAATGAGTATAGATCTGATTGTTGAGTATAGATCTGGATAATGAGTATAGATCTAAATATTGAGTATAGATCTGGATGATGAGTATGCATCTGATGTTGAGTATAGATCTAAATATTGAGTATAGATCTGAAAGTTGAGTATAGATCTGTCCAACTCTTTCTATTTTTCCTTTCATTTTATTATTGTTTTATTTTAAAACTGGTTTTATATACATAACGCTCGTCAGTGTAAATCATGTAAACAGAGCACACACTCACCTGGTCGGCCAGACGCAGCGCCACCTGCTGGACGTGTTGCCGTGCTGTGATGGAGTGAGCACACCAGGGGGCGTAGAAGAAGAGCACCGACACATCCGCTTCCTCCCGCAGCCGATCCGCTTCCTCCAGCTGACCCAGGAACAGATCCAGCACTGGTGCCTCCGCGGGGAAGAACCGCATCGGCGGACGGGCCGGAGACACTACACTCTTCACACGACTGACAGCACAAACACACACTGTACACTATAATCACACTGACAGGTACAGCTCCGCTGGAGAGCTCTGGAATCTGCATTTTCATTTGATGTTTGACAATCTCAACTGAAACATGAAGAGGGGGCAGGGCATAAAGAAGCCCCTCCCTCTTACAAAACAGCCAATAGCGTGTAGTTTTTCTCATAGCTCGGCCAGTGGGAGTGGTTAAGCACAAGTGCATCAAACGAACAGCCAATGAGAAGAAGGGGGCGAGGCATGTCAGACACGAGAGAATTTAGACATTGTTTTGGAGAATCTACATTATAGAAATCAATGCTGAGACTCACATCTACATCATGTGTTATGATCAGCAGTATATGATATAATATTGATATTCATCAGTGTATTTACCCGCAGGTGAGTGTTATGGGCAGTAATATATGATATAATATTGATATTCATCAGTGTATTTACCCGCAGGTGTGTGTTATGATCAGCAGTATATGATATAATATTGATATTCATCAGTGTATTTACCCGCAGGTGAGTGTTATGGGCAGTAATATATGATATAATATTGATATTCATCAGTGTATTTACCAGCAGGTGAGTGTTATGATCAGCAGTATATGATATAATATTGATATTCATCAGTGTATTTACCCGCAGGTGAGTGTTATGGGCAGTAATATATGATATAATATTGATATTCATCAGTGTATTTACCCGCAGGTGAGTGTTATGGGCAGTAATATATGATATAATATTGATATTCATCAGTGTATTTACCAGCAGGTGAGTGTTATGATCAGCAGTATATGATATAATATTGATATTCATCAGTGTATTTACCAGCAGGTGAGTGTTATGGGCAGTAATATATGATATAATATTGATATTCATCAGTGTATTTACCAGCAGGTGAGTGTTATGATCAGCAGTATATGATATAATATTGATATTCATCAGTGTATTTACCCGCAGGTGTGTGTTATGATCAGCAGTATATGATATAATATTGATATTCATCAGTGTATTTACCCGCAGGTGAGTGTTATGGGCAGCAGGAGCGCGCAGGTCAGCAGTACGGCACCGCAGCACAGTATCTTTACGGGTCTTCTCGCCATCTGATTCACCGCCTGCCGGAGCTCAGCCCGAACCCGCCGCAGCATCACCGACCGCTACAGACAGCAGCTCATCCCGGTGAACCGAACACAGCTGAACAGGAGCGGTGGAACTGAGCACCAACCGCTTAAACACACGTCACACTTCCGCCTCACAGGCTGAGGAAGCGTCGACAAACTGCACACGCATAACGCGCCGTTCATTTCAATAATGCTTCAGAAGAGTAGATTAACATGCGTACAGTGTTCAGGGGGTCTTCGTTAAGGATGTCTTTATGTATAAAGCGCATTTACTGTGCGTGTTCGGTGTTTGAGGTCGAATGAGGAGCGCGATTGACGGTTTATTTCTGAGAAAACAGCGACGCTGCCTGACGCATCGTGGCCACGCCCACCGAGACCCCGCGCCAAAGATGATTTCTCCATTATTTTGTATTTATTGTCAACATAATGGATTGCTTGATTCATTATGAGTGACGAGCTGTCATAATAAATGTTTTAAATCAAAGTAAAAAACTAGTAGTTCTAATACTAAATGTAAATGTTAGTGTTTATGAATTGTGTAGCATTGGCGTTTGTTATCGCAGTGTATCTTCATTATCAAGGTGTTTTTATTCTGAATCCATTTACTTTTACAGGGTTTTTCCAACCGCTCACACAGATAATCTTTTTATGTCAAACTATTTCTTAAACATGTCACTCAAACTGCATTACTACACCCCAAATCCCCCAAACCATGAGCTGTTCAGCCTCGAGCTCAGCTTCCTGTAGCATCAGACAGCTTTAACCTTTCTAATCCGACCCGACAACTCGAGCCTCAAATCATCATGAACTAGTTGAGAGATATCTGTGAATAAATGTTATCACAAATACCGCTTACTGTTGTGTTTCTAAAGGAAAAGATATCTGATTTCCAATACTTTTAAGACCATTAAACAGAAGCAGAGACTCCCATTATTAATCTCTAATATTTTATATTATTTCATAAATCAACATGGTTTTACTTTAAGGGAATTTGTAGGATCAAAAAAAATTTATTAATCTAAGATATTAATTTAGATTTATTTATAGACTTATTAATTTATTTGTATATTTTTTATTAAAATAAAAGTCCTTTTTGAAGCTACCTCTTTAAATAATTGGTTGACATTTAATTTATAACTTGATCCGTTTATATTTCCATAGTGTGAATTAATTATTTGTATTGTGAATATGAAATGATTTCATAATTACAGTCTCCGTAATATTCCCACCGTGAGCCGCAGAGCGCCACCTGCAGGAATGGACAGGGAGCGGAAGTGCGTGCGAGCGTTTCCGGCGGCCGGGGTTAAAGCTTCCAGTGTGTGTGTTTGTGTGTATCGCAGCTTTGGAGGATGGAGGTCACGAGACAGAGTAAGAGCAGCAGATTACTGAGATGCTTTACTGTAAAACACACACACACACACACACACACACACACACACACACAAACGAACACCGCATCTGTAACGCGACTGTGCGCGCGCGCCCGCGGTGTTCGTGTGCAAGTGTGTGTGTGTATGTGTGATAATCGTGTAATTGTGTTTGTGTGATGTGCAGATTTTAAGGAGATTCTTCCAGAGGTGTGTAACGCGGTGCAGGAGGCGGATTTCATCTCTATCGACGGAGAGTTCACAGGTGTGTGTGTGTTTGTGTGTATAGTGTAGTTGTGTTCTTTTGTTAGTGTTTATGTTTTGTGTGAGTGTGTTGAGGTAACGTGTGTGTGTGTGTGTGTGTGTGTGTGTTGTAGGAATCAGTGATGGGCCGTCTGTCAGTGCTCTGACCAATGGACTGGACACTCCAGAGGAGAGATACACCAAACTGAGGAAGGTAAAGAACACACACACACACACACACACACACACAGCCCAGTCCTGCAGTGTGTGTTGGGTTGTTTTGGAGCTGATGATGATCTCTGGTTTCCTGCAGCACTCCATGAACTTCCTGCTGTTCCAGTTCGGCGTCTGCACCTTCAGATACGACCAGAACCAGTCGACGTGAGTGACCCGCTCAGATCAGCTGATTAGCCTGTAGTATTTAGCGAGCCCCTGATATGGGTTTAATATGAGTGTGTGCTGCAGCTCTGTGATGAACCCGTCCGGCTGAGGGTGCAGTCTGACTCCGCACCCTGTTTAACTATTGATCCGCTCAAAAGAGTCGACTCTGAGTCAAATGAATGATTCCTCTTGTCAGGCCGGCGCCAGGGTGTCACAGCTGAGGGGGCATTTTAATCAGATAGGGGGCACTGGACCTGCTGATTTCAGTCCCTCTGGTTCCTTTAAGGCCATTTATTCACATTTACCATTTCTTTGATTTGTTTCTGACTTGAGGCAGTCATATACTTCTTTATAGTAATAATACTGATATTTTTATCGATGTAGGTAATGCAGCGATACCGTTTACTAATGCAGACAGATCATGACTTCAGCGCCAAACCAGTGAATTAAATCCTGTTATTCTCCTTATTTCTTTCAATTTTATTTCAAGTAACAGGCCTATGAATGTTTAAAGTTTTAGTGAAGACGTCACACTATGCCCACACATGCAGCTGACCCACATCAGACTATCCGTATAACTATAGTAAATAAATATAGTGAAACCAGCATAACCCAGTCATCACGCTTCATTACACGACCAACATCAGTGCCTAAAGCGAAACGTTACAGTCTGATGCCATTTAAACAATCATTTAATACATTAAGGCATTAGTATAGCCAGAGAAATACCTCAAAAGATAGCTAAATTCACAGCTATTAGCGGGGAAACTTGTTCAATTTGGCATGGATAACACGACTTGTTAGGCTATATAGCTTTTTTTCATCATTGTGAAGGTAAAAATAAAGATTGATGTTGGGCTATCATAAGCAGGGTGTTTCCCCGTGATATTGTCCGGTTGGCAATTATAAAAACACTATCATAAACCATTAGGGCACTAGCCCTGCCCGTCATTATATTCATTCAGCCTATTTTAATATCTTGTTTTCAAGTTATTTTCATTTCGTAGGGCCATGAGCTACAAGTCAAAACAAACTCCGTTAACTACATTATATCTGTTAAGATAGGCCTACAGTATGAGCAAATAGCAGTGTAGCCTCAATTACATATATTTAAAGATCATCATTCAGCCTACCTGCAGCACATGCGAGAGGTGGATCTGCGGCAAATCCACGTCCTCGCGCACTATATACCCGATTCATTTATAACTGTCAACTTGATTAGCAGGCTGATCATCTATCAACGCAAAAGGCATTAAGTGTCCTAACTGGAGACTGCTGCTGCATTATGGGATGTTTCTCTACACCACTGTAAAAGTGCGCTTTAGCAAACATTCAGAAGGGTTCTGCGTGGTTTATTTTAGCTTAATTTGAATATTATAATGATAATAATGAATATAGTAAATGTGAAAATTAGTTGTAGTGTAGATTACTGTGGGACTGTGCAGTGACTGAACTGTTTTATTAGTCTGCATATCCCCTAACTGAAAGACTAATGTGTAAATGACTGCCAGTTGCGTTTTCACTCCATTAATTTAACGGCAAATTTTTTTTTTGCGTTTTTTTTTTTTTTTTTTCTTCTCCCTTTAGAGCTCAAGAGAGTTGTGTTTAAAGAATTAGTTAACCAAAACATGTATTGAATTAAGCTGCTCGCCTCATGTCATCCACTAGTGCAGTTTTAATGGCTATACACGGGCGCACCTGACCTGACGCGGGGACCAGATCTCTGGACTATAGGACTAGCCTTAATCTCACTATTTTCATAATTGAATTGCTATTTCATATAATTCTATATCTACATGTGTGTTCTGAAGGTTGGGATGACGGGAGTGTTGGTAACTAATAACAGAGTTTTCAGTGAACAATCCTTGATGAACACTGAGTGGGAGGCACATTCTTTCTGAGGGGCAATGCCCCCCTTTGAGTTTAATTGAAGCATTAATAAACTATCATGCCTCAGATAGTGGTGGCAAAGCGAGGCTTCATGAAACACTGAAACAGTCGAAGCAAATGTGTCAAAGCTTCGAAATGTTTCTACAGTGACACCTAGTGGTCATTTTTTATATGTTGCACTGAAACAGCTTCAGCAAGAACATTTTAGCAAATTGAGGTATTAAACCCCACTTGTAGAGGTGTCTATTCAAGAGATTTAGTGGAGCAGTTAAGGTTTCTGACTTCCATGTGGGGATAGTGGGTTCGGATCCAGGCTGATACGGCTATTCTGAAGTGCTTTAATACCAGTTGGTAATGCTCTTTCTTGTTTCGTTTTGTTTCAGCATTGGTCTGACATCCGAATAAACACTTTGTGAATAAACATGTCTTGTTTTGGTATTAAAACAGGGTTGTTGCTAGATCAGACACGGTTGTGGCTAGAAGGTATCAAGAATTATTTATATTCATTAAATTTCACATTTACTGTATTTCATTAACGTATATCCAAACCGTAAACCCAACCATCAGTACTGTAAAATATTAAATATTGTTTTAGTGTTACAAAAATGATGCTGTATTGATGGCGTAACTGCAGCTGTAATCTATTTAGGCTACACCATAAAACAGAAACATGATTAATGCATAAAACCATGATTTAGGAGTATTTCTACAAGTCTGGAATCGAACCCAAAAGTGATTGGAAGGATGGTAACAGCAAGTACAGGCACAGTTCACCAGGCCGTATGAGACCGATATTGGAATTGACCCCAGCAGTTCCATGGAGATTCGGCAGGTCTCGAAATGCTTCTTAACTGATCGGTGCTTTGAATTACTTTAGTCACGTGACTTGGGTGTTTCAAATCAAGCTTTGGTGCAGTGTTTCGAAACACTTGTGCTTCGGGATCTCAAAACTGCCGAAACGTCAGTTTCACATCAGCCATCCCAAGCCTCAGAGGTGTGTGTGTGTGTTGTGGCCAGTATGTGTGTGATAATCAGGATAAAGCTCATCCAGCCGGTTGTTTTCTCAGAATAACTCCTTCAGTCTCCTGCAGCAGTGCTGTGCTTCACATCTGCTGCTGATCCACCTGTCCGGCTCTACTCTGATGTGTGTGTGTGTGTTTCTGCAGGTACATCACTAAAGCCTTCAACTTCTACATCTTCCCCAAACCCTTCAGCCGCACGTCTCCAGATATAAAGTTCATCTGTCAGGTGAGAGGCGCTCGCTGCTGCTGCTGTTGATCATCTCCTGAATCTCCAGCTCTTCTTCATCTTCATCCTTCTCTTCCAGAGCTCCAGTATTGACTTTCTGGCCAGTCAGGGCTTCGACTTCAACAAGGTCTTCCGCAGCGGTCAGTGCGCACTCTCTCTCTTCCCCTCACGTGATTGGTTGCTGGTGTCTCTGTGTGTGTTTGATTGACAGCTGTGGTTGCCGTAGGGATCCCATACCTAACTCAGGAGGAGGAGTGTCAGCTGAGGGAGCAGTATGAGGAGAGGCGGGGTCAGATGAATGGGGCGGGCCCAGTCTCATACACGCCCCCTTCAGGCACTGGTGTGTGTAACGTGCCAGAGGACCAGAGAGAGTTCATCAGGAGTGTGGAGTGAGGAACACGCACACACACACACACACACACACACACACGCATGCACTAGCTTGTGAGGAGCATTATGGGAAATGGTGACTGTGTGTGTGTGTGTTTTCAGGGAAAAGGTTGAAGCTCTACTAAAGAACACTGATCAGACCCTGGATCTGGAGCCCTGCACCGGGTCAGACACGCATGCGCGCACACACACACACACACACACACACACATACACACACACTGTCATGACCCAGTGTGTTCTTAATGTGTTCATATGCTGTGTGTGTCTCAGGTTTCAGAGGAAGCTCATCTATCAGACACTCAACTCAAAGTAAGTGTGTGTGTGTGTGTGTGTGTGTGTGTGTGTGTGTGTGTGTGTGTGTGTGTGTGTGTGTGTCTACAGATGAGTGAACGTCTTTATTCATCAGGTGTTTTTATTTCTCCAGGTATTCTAAAGGTCTTCATGTGGAGACGCTGGAGACTGAGAAGGTACGAACACACACACACGCACAGGAATACACACTATATCAAAACACACTCTTGTGCTCACAGTGTGTGTGTGTGTGTGTGTGTGTGTGTGTGATTTTCAGAAGGAGCGTTTCATCCAGATCAGTAAAGTGGATGATGAGGAGAGGAGGAGGAGAGAGCAGCAGAAACAGCAGAGAGAGCAGGTACACACACACACACGCGCACACACACACACACACACACTTGGTCAATCAGTCAGTCACATGACTCGCATCTGTGTGTGTGTGTTTCAGGAGGAGCTGAATGATGCTGTGGGTTTCTCCAGGGTTATCAGAGCCATCTCCAAATCTGTGGGTCTCTCTCACACACACACACACACACACTGAATGTTGTTAGTGAGGTGTGTGTGTGTGTGTGATCATCCTTCTGTCTGCAGGGTAAGCTGGTGGTGGGCCACAACATGCTGCTGGACGTCATGCACACCATACACCAGTTCTGCGGGCCGCTGCCGGAGGTACAGGAGACCACAGGTGCATTGTGGGAATGTGTGTGCTCATCTCTCTAATGTGTGTGTGTGTGTGTGTGTGTTTGTTTCAGGAGCTGGATGACTTCAAGGAGGTGGCCATGACTGTGTTTCCCAGGTAAACTCTGATCATGTCGTGTGTGTGTGTGTGTGTGTGTGTTCATGTGTTAGGAAACCTAATGTGTGTGTGTGTGTGTGTGTGTGTGTGTGTGTTTTAGGCTGCTAGACACCAAGCTGATGGCGTCCACACAACCGTTCAAGGTGGGTCGTGCGTGTGCGTGCACATTTGCGTGTATGTGTGCGTGCGTGTGTGTGTGTGTGTGTGTGTTTAATGCTTGTGTTTGTGTGACAGGAGATCATCCACAACACCTCACTGGCTGAACTACACAAACAGCTGAGACAGAAACCCTTCAGACCACCCACCACTGGTACACACACACACACACACACACACACACACACACACACACTCGAGATCACTCACCACCAGTATACACACACTCTCCAGGTCACTATGGCAAACTGATACACACTCAGTCATACGTGTGTGTGTGTGTGTGTGTGTGTGTGTGTGTGTGTGTGTGTGTGTATAGAGTGTCCTGAAGGCCTCCAGAGTTACGACACCTCCACCGAGCAGCTTCATGAAGCTGGATATGACGCCTTCATCACCGGACTCTGCTTCATCTCCATGGCCAACTACCTGGGTGAGTGTGTGTGTGTGTGTGTGTATGTCATAAGTGTCAGGAAGTGTTCATCAGTCCCATGATGCTCTGCAGACGATCACAGCAGAACTCAAGAGTTTGTGTTTCTCCTCAGGCTCTTTCCTCACGCCGCCCAAGAGCCACATCTCTGCCCGCTCCAAACTGCTGGAGCCCTTCTACAACAAGTGAGACACACACACTCACACACACACACACACACACACACACACACACTTCTAAACCTGTCTTCACGTGTGTGTTTCAGATTATTCCTGATGAGGGTCATCGACATTCCCTACCTGAACATGAGCGGACCTGACTGTAAGAAACACACACACACACACACACACACACTAATACAGCATTTCTGACCTCAAGCTTTTGATCCATATTTGTAATAATTATTGTGTGTGTGTGTGTGTGTGTGTGTTCAGTGCAGCCCAAGAGAGATCATGTCCTGTACGTCACGTTCCCTAAAGAGTGGAAGACCAGTGACCTGTACCAGCTGTTCAGCGCCTTCGGTAACTCTCACACACTTGTCTGATCTGTGTGTTAATATATGTGTATGTTTGTGTGCTTTATTATATGTGTGTGTGTGTCTCAGGGAACATCCAGGTGTCGTGGGTGGACGACACGTCAGCGTTCGTGTCTCTCAGTCAGACAGAGCAGGTTCAGATCGGTAAGAAGCTCATCTGCTGTTCTCCAGCCTCCACCAACACCTCGCTCAGTGTGTGTGTGTGTGTGTGTGTGTGTGTGTGTGTGTGTGTGTGTGTAGCCATGAACACCAGCCGATACGCTGAGAGCTACCGCATCCAGACCTATGCGGAGTACCTGCAGTCCCGGCAGAAGAACACACACTCCAGCAGGAAGTGGGCCAGCGATGGGTGGGCGGATACTTCCTACCCCAGTGTCGCCATGACAACCGCATCCGGCTACAGCCACACCGACAACCGGTGAGTCGACGTCCATCTCTCTCACACACATGGCTTCTGTCTGTCAGTCACATGACCGTGTGTGTGTGCAGGCATCAGGCGGTCAAGCGCAGCATCAGTCCGTCTCTGGATGAGCAGAATCACGGCGCCGACAGCAGCTGGACGAACTACAGCGTCAAGAAGATCAAGACTGAGGGTCAGTGATGCAACACACACACACACACACAAGCATTCAGTCTGAATCCACACCGCAGCAGTAGTGCGTGAACAATAACTGCAGACGAGACTCAACACGTTCAAGAGCACAGCTGCTGGCGGAGGAATACAGACATGCAGACCATTCACAACTCCTCTCTGCATACACACAGACATGTAAAATGTCTTTTCATATATATATATATATATATATATATATATATATATACACACACAACATCGTCTGGTTCTCAAAATATATCACGGCTATCAGCCAATCAGATTTAAGTAATATCAGCACCCATACAGTCTCTTTACCCTTTGTGTATTACTCCACCCACATACAGCCAGCAGAAAGCAGACACTCCAGATCTACAGTGTAAGAGATGCTTGCTCAGCTGTTTAGCTGTCAGCTTATGATTTGACTCTAACGCGGAAGAAAGTAGTTCCTCATACAAAAGGGTTTTTGAGGCTCTCCATGTTTGATTTTGTTTTTATATACACAATTATGCCGTCAAACTGTTGTATAAACGCAAAATCACATGAGTAGCAGTGGGATATGGCTGTATATCGGCACTGGTGGGGGCACTAAGCAACGCACACCTCCCACCAGTGCCGATATACAGCCATATCGCACTGCTACTCGTGTAATATGCGTTTATACAACAGTTTGACGGCATAATTGTGTGTATATATACTAGTGTTTTAGTTTTAAAACGGCATTTTAGATCAAAAACGATCCGCGTCCACACTAGTGTTTCACCTAGCGTCTCTGAACATGTCTCCGTCCACACTACGCCACCAAACACGTACATCACGTGACCATTCACACACTCTGGGCATGAGTGTTCTAGTATAAACAGGAAGCATGCGTCTCGCTCGGCATTTGGTTATTGTTAGTCAACAAACACCGGTTGAACATTAAACGTGATGGCAAAGAAAGCAGGAGAGGTATATTTGTGGACAGATGACGAGGTGGAGTTGCTACTAAACGTAACATGAATAACTGCACAATGCTGCCTAAAACAGACACTAGTGCAAACAGCGCTGCCATTTCTGTGTTCATGCTGTTGTTTACAGTGAAGGCTGGTCTGCTGTCTCCCGGTAGCGTTAAAGCCATGTGTTAGTCATGTGATAGGGGCTTGACGAATAAGGGAAGGATACGCAATGACACAAAGCCCCAATCAGCTATTGAATCTCAGCAGCCCCGCCTCCGTGTTCAGATGTCTCCGTTTTCCCTCATCCACACTGAGACGCAGCAGCAGCGCTTCAGAATGAACACGGCCTCTCCAGCGTTTCCAAAACGCTCCACTTTCGGCGCTCCAACTCCGGCGCAGTGTGGACGGATGGTGTAACCGTAGCAAAACTTCTGCGTTTCAAACTAAAACATTAGTGTAAACGCGGCCTCACTCTAGTGAACTGCGTCCATGTGAGCACGTCACGTTTGGTGTGGTCACTTCACAGTTAGAATACACACAGGTTCGAAGACTCGTTCTCGCCCCCTACAGTGCAATTCAGGAAGGTATAAATGCGCACTAAAATATCAAGGTGAAAGTCATCATAGCTTGCGTTGAATAGACCCAGTCCAACCCAACTCTGAGAATAGATTAACAGCAATATTGTTTTAAAATTGCCTGATAAGAGTCTCTCGTTAACACCGCACATTAATGCGGATAACGGCCCAGCGCTAATGTGCATGTCAATGTTTATTTGCGGTATTCTCAATATCATTCTGCGTAAATCTGCAGGTTTTTGTGCAGCTTCTGTGCTGACATATCAGCCTCTGTCTGGCCTCAGCACTACAGTAATAATGCTTCACAATCAGCAGCGATCTCTGCATCTGCAGACTTCTGTAATGAGCAAACTGAGCTTCAGCAGAATCATGCCAGCAGTTATTATACCGAGCGTTATTATTCAGTGTTTCCATCATCAGGATCAGCTCCTGTTCGCCGTTACATTATAATAGTGACGCTTGTTGTTGATCTTCATCTTCCGTATCGCAGGAAGCTGCACGCAGACCTACGCTGACGTCGCCGGCTCCTGTGATTGGCCTAGACTGCAGTAAGTGCACCGCCCCTTTCACTCACCCACATGATGTCATGCCTCTGATTGGCTGTTTTTTGTTTAGGGCTGATGAAGGCGGAGCCTCTGTGAGCCCAGTGGCAGAGGAGGCGGAGCTCGATGAGTTCTCAGCCAATCAGAGTCAAGGTAAAAGGAGCCGCAAGCACAAGAAGAGGAAGTCAGACGGTGAGCGTTTATATTAGCATGCGCAGATTAGCCGGTAGCCTGCTGAACACCTGCGTTTGTTTTGTTGCACAGCTTCTGAAACTACACCGCCAGCGCTCTTTGACGTCCCTCAGGTTTGGTAGCCCGCAGAAGCCAATCAGAACCCCCGCTCAGTCCGAGTGTAATCAACAGCCAATCAGAAGAAAGCACTTAACTCCTGACGCCCAGCGTGTGACTTCCTGTGACCTCTCCTCACGAAAACAGAGCATTTTAAAGGTGCTGGAGTTACTGAGCCATTTCGTGTGTGTGTGTGTGTGTGTGTGTGTGTGTGTGTGTGTGTGTGTGACTTGTATTTTAAGACTGTTTCCGCAAGCGTTCCCTCTTTTTAACCGTGCTGAGTGTCCTGCAGGTCTATTTATTCCTCGCGAGGGACTATTATTGTGTTTGAGTTCCTTCAGATTAATGTTGAGAAAAAAAAAAAAGAATCGTGTCAAAGAATGTCTGCTCATCACTGCGAATGTCGTTCATGTGTTTTGTATAATATGTTCAAATGTTCCCTTTTCCGGGGAGATGAAATTAAAGAGTCTTTCTTAGTATGTCTGTGTCCGCCTGTTCACTAACACACCGTTCACTTCAGGTGATTGAGTTGAAGCACTTTGGCGTGGAACAGAGCGGGATTGCCCTGTTCACATATGCCAAACGAACCGCGCTAACTCTGCAAACGAGACGGGTTCTGAAACACAAGTGTAGGTGTGAAAGCAGCCTGAGACTCGTGCACTCTGTCAGAGGCTGATCTGCTTCGGTTATCTTGTCAGTTGACTGAAGTCGTTTTCTCGTTAACTGTCAACATTACAACTCCAACACAAATGTCAGGTGTCACCATTATCCACTTACTGAACGCCACGTGATGCGACTCATTTAGTTTGGTAGAGTTTTAATCCTGGATTGTGAGAGGCTGGACGGTTCAAACCACACTAAAACAGAAAAAGAAGTTCCGGTCAATTTAATCTGTCCGCCTCAGCTGCTGAAAAATCCAGCTTAAAACAGCCTAGACAGGTTTCCAGCCTGGTCTTAGCTGGTCAGGCTGGAAAAATGACCAGCTAAAACCAGCTTGACCAGCCTAGCCAAGCTGGCAGTCCAGCCAAAACCAGCTATATCCAACTTAAACCAGGCTGGTCAAGCTGGTTTTAGCTGGTCATTTTTCCAGCCTGACCAGCTAAGACCAGGCTGGAAGTGGCCAAAACCAGTCTAAAACCAGCCTGGTCAACCAACTTAGGCTGGTTTAAGCTGGATTTTTCAGCAGGGTCAGCTGAGCTCAGACCTGACGTGTAGCGTCTTGGTCAGACACTTCGGTCTCTGCATATTCTCGATAACTGAAGTAATTCTGCAATCCTTCATCCAGCAGGTGTTGATGAGGCGTGAACCCCGCAGACAGGTAATAAATGCAGGGAGTGTTGCAGATGTAGCGGGCTGATTACATCCCAAAAA
>NC_133176.1:62642500-62650000 GCF_049306965.1 Danio rerio
TGAGTGATCCTTGTTTTGTGATCTGTGATCCAGCTTACTGTTTGAGCCAGTTTTGTCAAGTTGGATCAGTCTGATCCGGATAGGAACTTTTCAGGATCACTGACTCTGGATAACCAGTGCTGAAACAGGAGAGGAGATAAGTAAAGAGCAGCGAGTAGAATAGGCAGTGTGGGCTCAATATAGCTTTATTAATAACTGAATTAAAAACAAGAGACCCAGCCCATCCTCCTCCAGCAGCCCGCTCATCTGAGACCCACAACAGTTACTATGACCATTTATGTGAAGCTGCTTTGACACAATCTACATTGTAAAAATGCTATACAAATAAAGCTGAATTGAATTGAATTGAACAACACCAACACTGTGCAGTGAGGATAGTCATGACAAGCTCCACATATAGATGTGTTGAATTAAAATAAGACTTGATGTCCAAATCTCAGCAGTAATTTCAGACCTCCTCATGTGATGTGGAGATGAGCGCAGCCTTCAGGAGGCGGATCTCAGGTCTGGCCTTGGTTCACTGCAGTTTGCTCAGAGTCAGTTGTTCCTCTGCCCTTTCCATCTGTTATTCAGTGCATCACTAACACTTTTAAAGTTTTCATTACATTTTGGGCATGAAATCCACACTGAATCCACCCTACTGAGGGGATCAGTTTAATCCAGATTTGTTGATCCTACAAAAAAAGATTTGTTGATCCTGAAAAACCCAAACTTAAGGTTTGATCCAGATCAAAACCAAGATTGAATTACGTGATCTAATCTGATTATGTAATCCGGTATTTCTTTTGAAAAACCCATTTTCAAGATTTGATTCAATCCCTTATCTAAAATCCCACTGGATTACTTTATGTGTGGATTACTTTCTGTGTGGATTACTTTATGTGTGGATTACTTTCTGTGTGGATTACTTTATGTCTGGATTACTTTATGTCTGGATTACTTTATGTCTGGATTACTTTCGTTGTGGATTACTTTCTGTGGCCTTCTGTGTGAACAGGGGTGGAAAGAGGTCTGAAAACTCATAGTGGTAATGTCCACACAACGGCAAGCTGTAGCATCATTAGGCGTTGGTATTTGGTTGAATTGAGGTCGGATGTTGGACATTGATGATGAGTTCTGACGTCAACCCAGTTTCCAAACAAACTGCAACGTCCCCTAGAAGTTAGAGTACAACGCCAATCTGGTGTCATGTTGACATCTTGTGCCTGCTGGGTGCTTAAGGCCATTTGGGTCTTCATCCAGTAGACATCCGCCATCTCATCAGTGACATCATCTAAGCCGGGTCAATGCCTGTGAAATTGGACATCTTCTCTGACACTTTTAATGCTTCCAAACATTCATTCATTTTCTTTTTGGCTTTATTAATCCGGGGTCGCCACAGCGGAATGAATCGCCAACTTATTCAGCACATGATTTATGCAAAGGATGCCCTTCCAGCTGCAACCCATCACTGGAAGACACCCATACACACTCATTCACACTCATACACTACTGACAATTTAGCCTATCCAATTCACCTATAGCGCATGTGTTTGGACTGTGGGGGAAACCGGAGCACCCGGAGGAAACCCACACCAACACGGGGAGAACATGCAAACTCCACACAGAAACACCAACTGACCCTGCTGGGGCTCGAACCAGAGACCTTCTTGCTGTGAGGCGAATGTGCTGCTCACTGGACCAGCCTGATTTCAACCAAAGCCTGATTTCCAAATCACATGTGTTGAGCTGTTCATGATGATGCGGGTTACTCTGTGTGTGATCTGATTGGTCAGGAGTCACAGCACTGATCTCTCTAATAGACAGGTAATAATACAGTAGAGATGCAGACTGAAGGACAGTAGTGGAGTAACAGCACAGATACTGCAGTAAACATGAACTCAAGGGGAGTAAAAGTGCACATCTAGAACACTACTCAGTAAAGCACAACTGCTGAGAGACACTGCCCAATCACAGAGTGTTGCTGATGTGTTACTGCACACCAGTGTGTGTGATCTACCCCGTCATAAAGCAGAACCAGTGAAAACAGAAACGCAGATCTACAGCTGGACATCAGCCACAGTCATAGACGACATAAACTGAAATAAAACACAAAATATCTGCCACTCTGAGCAGCCCCTTCACCGTCAAACGCGTTCTGTAAATGAATTGTCCCCCGCGAGGCGCTGTATGACGCGCAATCCGGAGCGACACACAGACAAACACGCGTGCGCGGAGCGGTTTCATATTCCCGAGCCAGAGTTCCTGCATTACTGTAGTGCACTACACGGACAGCAGAAGCAGAGAGAAACGCAGTCATGTCTGAAGCCCGCAAGAGGACCAGGAGACGATTCGGCGGACACGCGCACAAGAAACAGAAGGGCGCGCGCGAGCTGGAGGTGGGCGCGCAGGGCGTGCTGATCACCTGCAATATGAACGAGCGCAAGTGCACGAGCGAAGCCTTCAGCCTCCTCAGCGAGTACGCGGACGAGCTCTACGGGCCCGAGCAGGTGAGTGACTGCAGTGTGGGTCACCATGGAGACGCCTGACTGTAGTGTAGATCACCATGGAGACGCCTGACTGTAGTGTAGATCACCATGGAGACGCCTGACTGTAGTGTAGATCACGTGGAGACGTCTGACTAGTGTAGATCACCGTGGAGATGTCTGACTGTAGTGTAGATCACCATGGAGACGCCTGACTGTAGTGTAGATCACCATGGAGACGCCTGACTGTAGTGTAGATCACCATAGAGACGTCTGACTGTAGTGTAGATCACCATGGAGACGCCTGACTGTAGTGTAGATCACCATGGAGACGCCTGACTGTAGTGTAGATCACCATGGAGACGCCTGACTGTAGTGTAGATCACGTGGAGACGTCTGACTGTAGTGTAGATCACCATGGAGACGCCTGACTGTAGTGTAGATCACCGTGGAGACGCCTGACTGTAGTGTAGATCACCGTGGAGACGTCTGACTGTAGCGTAGATCACCGTGGAGACGCCTGACTGTAGTGTAGATCACCATGGAGACGCCTGACTGTAGTGTAGATCACCATGGAGACGCCTGACTGTAGTGTAGATCACGTGGAGACGTCTGACTGTAGTGTAGATCACCATGGAGACGCCTGACTGTAGTGTAGATCACCGTGGAGACGTCTGACTGTAGCGTAGATCACCGTGGAGACGCCTGACTGTAGTGTAGATCACCACGGAGACGTCTGACTGTAGTGTAGATCACCGTGGAGACGTCTGACTGTAGTGTAGATCACCGTGGAGACGTCTGACTGTAGTGTAGATCACCATGGAGACGTCTGACTGTAGTGTAGATCACCGTGGAGACGTCTGAATGTAGCGTAGATCACCATGGAGACGTCTGAATGTAGTGTAGATCACCGTGGAGACGCCTGACTGTAGTGTAGATCACCGTGGAGACGCCTGACTGTAGTGTAGATCACCGTGGAGACGCCTGACTGTAGTGTAGATCACCGTGGAGACGCCTGACTGTAGTGTAGATCACCGTGGAGACGCCTGACTGTAGTGTAGATCACCGTGGAGACGCCTGACTGTAGTGTAGATCACCGTGGAGACGTCTGACTGTAGTGTAGATCACCATGGAGACGTCTGACTGTAGTGTAGATCACCATGGAGACGTCTGAATGTAGTGTAGATCACCATGGAGACGTCTGACTGTAGTGTAGATCACCATGGAGACGCCTGACTGTAGTGTAGATCACCATGGAGACGTCTGACTGTAGTGTAGATCACTGTGGAGACGTCTGAATGTAGTGTAGATCACCGTGGAGACGTCTGAATGTAGTGTGGATCACCGTGGAGACGTCTGACTGTAGTGTAGATCACCATGGAGACGCCTGACTGTAGTGTAGATCACCATGGAGACGTCTGACTGTAGTGTAGATCACTGTGGAGACGTCTGAATGTAGTGTAGATCACCGTGGAGACGTCTGAATGTAGTGTAGATCACCATGGAGACGTCTGACTGTAGTGTAGATCACCATGGAGACGCCTGACTGTAGTGTAGATCACCATGGAGACGTCTGACTGTAGTGTAGATCACTGTGGAGACGTCTGAATGTAGTGTGGATCACCGTGGAGACGTCTGAATGTAGTGTGGATCACCGTGGAGACGTCTGACTGTAGTGTAGATCACCGTGGAGACGTCTGACTGTAGTGTAGATCACCGTGGAGACGCCTGACTGTAGTGTAGATCACCGTGGAGACGCCTGACTAGTGTAGATCACCGTGGAGACGTCTGACTGTAGTGTAGATCACCGTGGAGACGTCTGACTGTAGTGTAGATCATCGTGGAGACGTCTGACTGTAGTGTAGATCACCGTGGAGACGTCTGACTGTAGTGTAGATCACCGTGGAGACGTCTGACTGTAGTGTAGATCACCATGGAGACGCCTGACTGTAGTGTAGATCACCATGGAGACGCCTGACTGTAGTGTATATCACCATGGAGACGCCTGACTGTAGTGTAGATCACCGTGGAGACGTGTCACTGTAGTGTGTGTGTGTGTTACAGGAGAGTCTCAGTGAGGATGAGGAGCAGGAGGATGAGGATGCGGAGTGTGCACTACAGAGGGAAGTGTCTCAGCTGCAGTCGTCCAGTAAGGGGCGTCAGCAGCGCTTCAGTGCGGTGGACAGCGGCGCCAACAACGTGGTGTTCATCCGCACTCATGGCGTAGGTGAGAGATCAACCTTCAGGTGAGATGACCTCTGACCCCTGACCCTGCTCTGACCCACCCCGCTTCTGCTTTCAGACCCCGCCCAGCTGGTGCATCACATCCTGTCTGACCTCCACCTGACCCGGAAGAGGAAGTCGCGTGTGATCCTGCGCATGCTGCCAGTGAGCGCCACCTGCCGAGCGTTCCCGGAGGACATGCAGAAGCTGCTGAGTGTGTTCCTGCAGCGCTGGTTCCTTGCTCCGCGGCATGCTACCTTCCAGATCTGCTTCAAAGCCAGAAACAGCAGCCACAGCAAGAGGGAGGAGGTGATCACGGCCGTCGCAGGTACACACACACACACACACACACATACACACTCACAGCAAGAGGGAGGAGGTGATCACGGCCGTCGCAGGTACACACACACACACACAAACTTTCAAACAAACTACACATCAAACACACACACACGTTACACAACACATAATGCACATAACACACACTACACATCAAACATCTTACAAACCTACCATACACACACACACACACACACACACACACACACACACACACTGTACTTCTGAATCTGTCATGGTCCTCTCTCGCTTTACTCTCTCCAGACCTTCATGAGTTCCTGTTTTCTGCTCAACACAAAAGAAGATGTTTTGAAGAATGTTGGAAACCGGTAACCATTGACTTCAGTGTTTGTGTTCTGCTGTGGAGGTGGATGGTTACCGGTTTCCCGCCTCCTGTGTTCAGCAGAGTACAGACACTCATCGAGCTGTGTGAGCTCCTCAGAGGGAATGCTGAGTGTGTTTATTTGGGCTGATCTGTCTCTTTAAGAGGATGAGGATTGGTCTGCTCAGTCTCCGCCCCTCTGTGTGTGTTTCAGGTCTGGTTGGTCAGCTGAACCCGCTCAATAAGGTGGATCTGACCAATCCTGAGCTCTCCATCATCATCGAGATCATCAAGAGCGTCTGCTGCGTCAGCGTCGTCACCGACTACATGCTCTTCCGCAAGTACAACCTGCAGGAGGTGGCCAAAGAGCCGGCCAATCAGAACACAGGCTCACAGAAAACACCCAATCAGAACACAGACCCACAGGAAACACCCAGTCAGAACACAGACCCGCAGGAAACACCCAATCAGAACACAGACTCCAAAGAAGCAGCCAATCAGAACACAGACCCACAGAAAACAGCCAATGAGAGCAAAGGTTCACAAGAATCAGCCAATCAGACGCAGGAGCACGGGAATGGAGAGCTGCAGAGTTCTGATGTTACCGTTGGCAACGGGGCAGAGGAGGCGGAGCCTGAGTGAGCTGTGATTGACAGATGTGGTGTTTGTGACAGGAGTTGCCCTCAGGCTGAGCGGCGGTCAGCGGCTCCTCGTTCACTGCTGAGTCAGGGGAGCTCAGTACAGCTCAGTAGCGTCCTGTTTCCTGCTGTTTACTTCCTGTTACTGTGGTTTTGGTCTGCCAGTCAGACGTGTGTGTGTGTGGAGATAAAATAAAAACACAACTGGAGTCACCTCATGTGTTAGCCCTGCTGTGCCTACTGATTATTGAAGTAGAGGCTGAGCTGAAATATTGGGTGTGTGTGTGTGTGTGTGTGTGTGTGTGTGTGTGTGTGTGTGTGTGTGTGTGTGTGTGTGCTGCCTCTATTTTCAAAATGTATCTTCTGTTAGAGGTTATGCTAAAGCGAGGCGTTTGCATGTTCAGACTCACTCACCGAGTTCCTGACAGGAAGGAGTCCTCAATACACACAACACACACACACACGCACACACACTTACTCAGTGGATTCACTCGCACAGATTCCCCTGGAGAACACACAGTAATGTGAGCTAAAGAAAGTAAACTGTGATCTCAAGTGGACCTCAGAGTCAGTGCTGAGAGTATTACTGAGTTTAGATGATGATGAACTTTAACTCTGTCAGGAAAATGCCTTTATTTCACTGTAGTTTGACCTTTCTGGACACTTTGAATGTGTAGACAACTGAATTGGACTGCACGCTGTAAGCATGACACATTGTACACTGTATTTCAGTGAGCGTATTCTCAGACATGTGCTGCAAAATGAAAATTAAATGATTTCATTAGCATTAGTCATTTTAACAGTAGTTTCACTACATCAAATACTATTTCTAACGCATTATGAGTTGCAAAATTAAGCTGGAAATGTATTGCCCAAACCTAAATGATGTGTGTATCGCGCAAGCAAAGACCAGTAAAATGACCATGTAAATGTTATATGTGCTGCTGCAGTTCCGGCGGTGCCCGGCAGGTGCAGTAGTGCACAGCCACAGGCAGACAGAAGCAGCAGAAGAAGAAGTAGACGCACTCGAATGCTGTCTGTCAGCAGAACGCGCTGAACATAACAGTAATATTATTAATATTAATAGAGCTGCTGAACATGGATCTGCTGGACCCTCTGGCCGCGGTGCTGGATGAGGTGGCTCTGGAGGGTCTTGACGGCATCACTATTGAGACTCTGTGGCTGCGGCTGGAGAACCGGCAGGAGTTCGGGCTGACTCTGGATCAGCTCACACGCCGCTTCATCTGGACCTCCGTGAGCAGAGATGCTGAGATTCGGTTCTACCTGCTGCCGGAGCCGCGGGGACCCGTTACACTACACGACCGGTACCGCACACCCGTTCCAGAACACTGTACTACTGTTACCGAGCCGTTTACTATAGTAACAGCACACTATACCGCAGTATAACTCACTTTACTATAGTAACAGCACACTGTACCGCAGTATAACTCACTATACTATAGTAACAGCACACTATACCGCAGTATAACTCACTTTACTATAGTAACAGCAC
>NC_133176.1:62652500-62662500 GCF_049306965.1 Danio rerio
AAGCTGTGGTCAGTGTAGTGTTGTAGGTGTTCTGTCTGCATGTGCTCCTCCTGCTGTTCACTCTTCGGGTCAGCGGGGTTCAGTGGAGCAGCAGTGGAGATGTGGAGCTGTGGACGGTGTGGAGCATGTGCTGTTCTCTGATGATCCACCTTCACTGTCTTTCCACATCCGGGAGAGTTACGGTGTGGAGAAGCCCCACAGAAGCGGCCCACCTAGACTGCTGATGCCCAGAGTCAAGCATGGGGGATCACTGATGGATTGGGCTCAATATCATGGTATTCGTGTCCCTGCCAAGGACTACCCAACCATTCTGGAGGAGCATGTGACCCGATGGGTCGAACATTGTCTCCTGAAGGCAGTGGCTTGTGTCAGGATGATAATGCAGGAATACATACAGCAGGAGTGGACACAGAGTGGTCTGATGGACATGACAGTGAAGATCTCCCATGGCCTGCACAGTCACCAGATCTAAACATTATTGAGCATTTTGGGGTGTTTTGGAGGAGTGAGTCAAGAAAGGCATCAGGCAGGACTCCTGTCTGTCATTCCCAACAGCAGCTGATGCTGGACTGAGGAGGAGGAGCTACAGCAGACTGACCAACTACTGCGCTCCAACACCAGGCCTTCAGCTTCAGTGTGCACCCCTGTATGCGTGTGTCAGGAACTCACAGTGTATTTGTGTGTGTGTGTGTGTTTAGGTGGGGTGAGTGTCTGGTGATGGTGGCGTCTCAGGAGCTGCGGTACCGGGCGCTGGTGGGCCCCGAGGGGAACCTAGAGCTGCGGCTGCCCGACCAGAGTTACTGCATCCTGGAGAGACTCGGCAGAGCGCGCTGGCAGGGGGAGCTACAGAGGGACCTGCACACACGCGTATTCAAGTACACTACACTACACTACACTACACGCTAATTACTACACTACACTTACTACACACTCCACTACACTACATACTACACACTACATATTACACTCTCCACTACACTACACGCTACATACTACACACTACACTACACGCTACATACTACACACTACACTACATACTACACACTACACTACATGCTACATACTACACTACACTACACGCTACATACTACACACTACACTACACGCTACATACTACACACTACACTACACGCTACATACTACACACTACACTACACACTACATACTACACACTACACTACATACTACACACTACACTACATGCTACATACTACACTACACTACACTACACGCTACATACTACACACTACACCACACAAACATGAGCATTTGGCATGCAGACGCACACTACCCTCTAGTGTTTAGTCTACACTTACACCTGTGTGCATGTGTGATGTAATTTTGGCTGTGATTGGCCAGGATGGACGCAGGTAAGATGCACTACGTGAGGAGGAAGCTGGACCGCAACGGGCTGATCACACTGCAGTCACACGTCGCTCGCCTGCCGACAGGAGCACAACAATACTCACTGCTGCTGCTGCTCAAACGCTTCCATGTGGACAGGTGAACACACACACACACACACACACACACACACACACACACTCTAATCCTGTATATGATGGTGTGTATATGGTGGTGTGTGTGTGTGTGTGTGTGTGTCAGGAGGAGTAAGTATGATATCCTGATGGAGGCTGCGTCTAATATTCTCTCTGATCTGCCGGACAAGATTGGGCAGATGCAGAAGGTCCGCGAGCAGCTGGTGAGACTCGCTCTCTGCCATCACTCGTGTGTGTGTGTGTGTTTATTCTAGCTAATATGTGTGTGTGTGTGTGTAGCGAGTGAGCGAGCGCACCTTCAAGCGTGTGTATCAGTACATGACCGCCGCTAAGATGGCGAGTGTGGTGAGGATCCCTCTGAGGGAGCTGGACCCCACCGGAGGACCCCATAAGACCATAAGAGGTCAGAGGCCACACCGCCGCGCATCACATGACCTGACAGGTGAGCCGGAGCGAGCTGACGGTGTGCTGTGATTGGTTGTCAGGCACTGATGTGTTCGTGCGCTGCCTGAAGCTGCTGAAGCCGTACGGACAGAAGGAGCCGGAGGAGGACGAGGAGGAGGAGGATGAAGAGGCCGAGGCCAAGAGGAGTGTGGCGGAGCCGCGCGTCATCGAGAGGGACATGATCACACAGGCCTACAACATCGGTCAGAACACACACACACACACACACAGTACACTGTTAATGACACATTTATGATACTGTAGATTCTGGATTGAGCAGAGCGCTAATACTGCACAGTGCTAATGCTAATACACCTCTCTGCTAGTGTGTGCTGATACTGACACTCAGCAGAACACACACAACTGCAAATCACGCACATTAGACAACAGCGACAAGCCCACAACACTTCTGGAAAACAGCAACTGCGTGTGTGTGTGTGTGTGTGTGTGTGTGTGTGTGTGTGTGTGTGTGTGTGTGTGTGTGTGTGTGTGTGTGTGTGTGTGTGTGTGTGTGCGTGCGTGCGCGCTGTCAGTAGAGCAGCACTGCAGACACTAGAGTCACACACCAATAACAGAGGCAGATTTATTAGGATTATTTCTGTGCTATGATTGGCTGCTGCTTTTGTTGATCTCTGTGCTGTGATTGGCTGCTGCAGTGGTGTCGGTGGGGACCAGGGGCATCTCTCAGTCAGCGCTGCGGGGACGCCTCAACATCGGCAGGCTGGAGGGGAGAATGGTGTGCAGATTACTGGAGCGCAACAACATGATCACGGTAACAGCAGCCATGAGTGTGTGTGTGTGTGTGTGTGTGTGTGTGTGTGTGTGTGTGTGTGCTCCAGATTCTGACAGTATGGTTATCTTGGGTTATTAATCCTCTATTAAATAATGTGATTATGGCTCTAATATAAGTTCTTTTTATATGTCTGGTAAAAACAACAACTTTCCCCATTGAGCACAATACAGTCAGACACCTGCACTACAGTCAGACACCTTCACTACAGTCAGACACCTGCACTACAGTCAGACACCTGCACTTCAGTCAGACACCTGCACTACAGTCAGACACCTTCACTACAGTCAGACACCTGCACTACAGTCAGACACCTTCACTACAGTCAGACACCTGCACTACAGTCGGACACCTGAACTACAGTCGGACACCTTCACTACAGTCAGACACCTCCACTACAGACGAACACCTTCACTACAGTCAGACACCTGCACTACAGTCAGACACCTTCACTACAGTCAGACACCTGCACTACAGTCGGACACCTGCACTACAGTCAGACACCTGCACTACAGTCAGACACCTTCACTACAGTCAGACACCTGCACTACAGTCAGACACCTGCACTACAGTCAGACACCTTCACTACAGTCAGACACCTGCACTACAGTCAGACACCTGCACTACAGTCAGACACCTTCACTACAGTCAGACACCTTCACTACAGTCAGACACCTTCACTACAGTCAGACACCTGCACTACAGTCAGACACCTTCACTACAGTCAGACACCTGCACTACAGTCAGACACCTGCACTACAGTCAGACACCTGCACTACAGTCAGACACCTTCACTACAGTCAGACACCTGCACTACAGTCAGACACCTGCACTACAGTCAGACACCTTCACTACAGTCAGACACCTTCACTACAGTCAGACACCTTCACTACAGTCAGACACCTTCACTACAGTCAGACACCTGCACTACAGTCAGACACCTGCACTACAGTCAGACACCTTCACTACAGTCAGACACCTTCACTACAGTCAGACACCTTCACTACAGTCAGACACCTTCACTACAGTCAGACACCTTCACTACAGTCAGACACCTTCACTACAGTCAGACACCTGCACTACAGTCGGACACCTGCACTACAGTCGGACACCTGAACTACAGTCGGACACCTTCACTACAGTCAGACACCTTCACTACAGACGAACACCTTCACTACAGTCAGACACCTTCACTACAGTCAGACACCTTCACTACAGACGAACACCTTCACTACAGTCAGACACCTGCACTACAGTCAGACACCTTCACTACAGTCGGACACCTGCACTACAGTCGGACACCTGCACTACAGTCAGACACCTGCACTACAGTCGGACACCTGCACTACAGTCAGACACCTGCACTACAGACGAACACCTGCACTACAGTCAGACACCTTCACTACAGACGAACACCTTCACTACAGTCACCTTCCAGTTACTCCAGGGTTCATCAGTGAAGATCTGTCTGAAAATGTTGTAGGATTAAAGATGGATAAGCAGCTTGTGTTCGTCTGTTAGCTGGTTTTTCCTGTATTTATTATCGTGTACTCTCTGAAGTGTTTCTGCCGTGAGATGGGCCTGAATGCAGTGTGTGCGGTGCTCCTCAGGGCTTCATGGAGGACGAGGGCCGGCAGAGGACCACCAAATACATCAGCAAGCTGTTTGTGGAGCAGAGTAAACTCAACCAGCAGTTCACTAAAGAGTGGCAGCGCAGCCAACACCTGCGCACCACACACCTGACCGAGCCCGAAGCCGGAGCCGCAGCCCACAGCCAGCCGGAGCCGCACATTTACCACAATCCCCGGCAGCGCAAACCAGCCAAGCCCAGCTCCAGTGAAAAGTCCCCGCCCCCCAAGAGTGAGTGACCAATCAGAGCGCACACACACACAGGGTTCAGGAAAGGGTCTAGTTTTTAGATTAGCTTATTGAATCTGCTTTAAGTCGCACTATTAGGCAGCGTGTGAATGTCTCCCGGGTCTGATGGGCATGATGGATTAACTGTGTATGTTATAATCAGACTGTGATTGACATCCTCCCTCTGCTGTAGAGAAGACCTCTGAGCGAGTGGGTGGAGCTAAAGCCTCTAAGAAGACTGAGACTGGAAAGAAGAAATCACAGACTGTTAGCCACACCCCCAGCACCAGCCAATCACAGCCCTCCAAGCACACGCAGCCAGTGGTCGAGGAGGTGCTGATAGAGGTCAGTGTGAGTCTGACAGGACGGCTAGTGTGAGTTTATCATAGTAGCATGTGTGTGTTACTGATGTGTTTTGGACTGTGTGTGTGTGTGTCAACAGAAGACGAAGAAGGCAGAGGTTCACGAGACATATCGCCTGCTGAAGCGCAAGAACATGATTCTAGAGACCGTTTGCTCCAACAAGATCATCGAGGGCTTTTACTCGTAAGACTCGTGTGTGTGTGTGTGTGTGTGTGTGTGTGTGTGTGTGTGTATGCGCGCGTGTATGCTTGTGTGCGCATGCTTGTGTGTGCTTGTAAGACATCACAACAAAAATGTTTATGATGACATGGGTATTACAGTATAATAACAATGGAAACCTATAGGATGTCCTCACAATACACAAAAACAAACTTGTGTGTGTCTGTATCTCTCTCTCTCTCTGTCTCTCTGTCTCTCCTTGTGTGTGTCAGGCTGCAGAAGCTGCTGACGGACGAGGAGAAGAAGGACGGTGTGAGCACTAAAGTGTGTAAGAAGAGTGTGGTGAGGCTGATCAAAACACTGTCCAGAGAGGGCCTGCTGAAGCTCTACAGGACCATCGTCATACAGGATGGAGTGCAGAAGAAGGTGCGCACACACACAAGCACACACACACACACACACACACACACACACACACAGCTACTAATGCACTGGTGTTTCTCAGGTGGAGTTTGTGGTTCATCCCTCTGTTACGCCTGATGATCCGCTGGTCAAGAGTGCAATACAGCAGATCCGCATGCGCATGTCCAGCTCAGCCTCCACACCCCGGTGAGGGAATACACAAACACACACACACTGCACCATACACACTCCTTACATTCAGAAACTGATGCCTTATTCATCAAGAATGTGCTTTACAGATAGCTCTATAACATGACGGCAGATTCTGTGTCCAATATTTGTTGCTGTTTTTAAATCTCTGATTCTCCATCCAGGAGTATTAAATGTACCACAGAGATCATTCTGAGTCATCGATAGTTGTGTTTGCATTATAACATGTTTCTCAGTGTGGAACCACAGAAGGAGAAGGTAAAGCCTGCTGTCCAAGAGGTGAAGCAGAATAAGCCACCGGCATCCTCACGCGCTTCTCAGAGCAGCATAAAGAAGGTTTCTGAGAAGATGGGCGTCAAAACACTGAAGTCCTTCAGACCCGTCCTAGGTACAAAATGAGCACACTATAGCTAGGGCTAATCTCAGACACCTCCACTACAGTCAGACACCTGCACTACAGTCAGACACCTTCACTACAGTCAGACACCTGCACTACAGTCAGACACCTGCACTACAGTCAGACACCTGCACTACAGTCAGACACCTGCACTACAGTCAGACACCTGCACTACAGTCAGACACCTGCACTACAGTCAGACACCTGCACTACAGTCAGACACCTGCACTACAGTCAGACACCTGCACTACAGTCGGACACCTGAACTACAGACAGACACCTGCACTACAGTCAGACACCTTCACTTCAGTCGGACACCTGCACTACAGTCAGACACCTTCACTACAGTCAGACACCTGCACTACAGTCAGACACCTGCACTACAGTCAGACACCTGCACTACAGTCAGACACCTTCACTTCAGTTGGACACCTTCACTTCAGTCGGACACTTTCACTACAGTCGGACACCTTCACTTCAGTCGGACACCTTCACTACAGTCGGACACCTTCACTACAGTCGGACACCTTCACTACAGTCGGACACCTGCACTACAGTCAGACACCTTCACTTCAGTCGGACACCTTCACTTCAGTCGGACACCTTCACTACAGTCGGACACCTTCACTTCAGTCGGACACCTTCACTACAGTCGGACACCTTCACTACAGTCGGACACCTGCACTACAGTCAGACACCTGCACTACCGTCAGACACCTTCACTACAGTCAGACACCTTCACTACAGTCAGACACCTGCACTACCGTCAGACACCTGCACTACCGTCAGACACCTGCACTACAGTCAGACACCTGCACTACAGTCAGACACCTGCACTACAGTCAGACACCTGCACTTCAGTCAGACACCTTCACTACAGTCGGACACCTTCACTACAGTCGGACACCTTCACTACAGTCAGACACCTGCACTACAGTCAGACACCTGCACTACCGTCAGACACCTTCACTACAGTCAGACACCTTCACTACAGTCAGACACCTGCATTTCATTCAGACACCTTCACTACAGTCAGACACCTTCACTACAGTCAGACACCTGCACTACAGTCAGACACCTTCACTACAGTCAGACACCTGCACTTCAGTCAGACACCTGCACTTCAGTCAGACACCTGCACTACAGTCAGACACCTGCACTACAGTCAGACCCCTGCACTACAGTCAGACACCTTCACTACAGTCAGACACCTGCACTACAGTCAGACACCTGCACTTCAGTCAGACACCTGCACTACAGTCAGACACCTTCACTACAGTCAGACACCTTCACTACAGTCAGACACCTTCACTACAGTCGGACACCTTCACTACAGTCAGACACCTGCACTACAGTCAGACACCTTCACTACAGTCAGACACCTGCACTTCAGTCAGACACCTTCACTACAGTCAGACACCTGCACTTCAGTCAGACACCTGCACTACAGTCAGACCCCTGCACTACAGTCAGACACCTGCACTACAGTCAGACACCTGCACTACAGTCAGACACCTGCACTACAGTCAGACACCTTCACTACAGTCAGACACCTTCACTACAGTCAGACACTTTCGCTACAGTCAGACACCTGCACTACAGTCGGACACCTTCACTACAGTCAGACACCTGCACTACAGTCAGACACCTTCACTACAGTCAGACACCTGCACTTCAGTCAGACACCTTCACTACAGTCAGACACCTGCACTTCAGTCAGACACCTGCACTACAGTCAGACCCCTGCACTACAGTCAGACACCTGCACTACAGTCAGACACCTGCACTACAGTCAGACACCTGCACTACAGTCAGACACCTTCACTACAGTCAGACACCTTCACTACAGTCAGACACTTTCGCTACAGTCAGACACCTGCACTACAGTCAGACACCTGCACTACAGTCAGACACCTGCACTACAGTCAGACACCTTCACTACAGTCAGACACCTTCACTACAGTCAGACACCTGCACTACAGTCAGACACCTGCACTACAGTCAGACACCTTCACTACAGTCAGACACCTGCACTACAGTCAGACACCTTCACTACAGTCAGACACCTGCACTTCAGTCAGACACCTGCACTTCAGTCAGACACCTGCACTACAGTCAGACACCTGCACTACAGTCAGACCCCTGCACTACAGTCAGACACCTTCACTACAGTCAGACACCTGCACTACAGTCAGACACCTGCACTTCAGTCAGACACCTGCACTACAGTCAGACACCTTCACTACAGTCAGACACCTTCACTACAGTCAGACACCTTCACTACAGTCGGACACCTTCACTACAGTCAGACACCTGCACTACAGTCAGACACCTGCACTTCAGTCAGACACCTTCACTACAGTCAGACACCTGCACTTCAGTCAGACACCTGCACTACAGTCAGACCCCTGCACTACAGTCAGACACCTGCACTACAGTCAGACACCTGCACTACAGTCAGACACCTGCACTACAGTCAGACACCTTCACTACAGTCAGACACCTTCACTACAGTCAGACACTTTCGCTACAGTCAGACACCTGCACTACAGTCAGACACCTGCACTACAGTCAGACACCTGCACTACAGTCAGACACCTTCACTACAGTCAGACACCTGCACTACAGTCAGACACCTTCACTACAGTCGGACACCTGCACTACAGTCGGACACCTGCACTACAGTCAGACACCTGCACTACAGTCGGACACCTGCACTACAGTCGGACACCTGCACTACAGTCGGACACCTTCACTACAGTCGGACACCTTCACTACAGTCAGACACCTTCACTACAGTCAGACACCTGCACTACAGTCACCGAGCGCTGTTTTGTGTGTCAGTTCCAGGATTCGGTCGCTCCATGGGTTTCCAGCCAAAGATGCCTCGTCTGCGGATCGTCCACTCTTTTCTGTGGTACCTGATTTACGGACACCCCAACAGAAGCTCCGTCCCCACCAACCTCCTACCTGAGCCAGAAACCAAAGAAGAAGACACCTGCGCTGATGAGGGCCAGTTTAGGGGTCAGTGAGTGTGCATATGAGGAGTGTGTGAGACGAGCGACCCTCTCAAACACCTGTGTGTGTGTGTGAGCGAGTGTGAAATGAGTGACCCTCTCAAACATGTGTTTGTGTGTGTGCGCAGTGTATGCAAACGAGAACACCTGGAAGCGGTACATCCCCCCGATCCCACTGCACAAGGACTTCGGGCACGGCTGGGCGCTCATCAGTGATGTGCTGGTGTCACTGCCGCTCAGCATCCTGTTGCAGGTCGTCCAGATCAACTATGAGGTACACACACACACACACACACACACACATAATGCTCAGTATAAACACACGGGCTGCGTCTCAAATCTCCCACTGCTGGAGTGTGCACTACAGTAGAGTTTGAGTGAGAAGTGTGTACTATGTAGTGTTACGCCCTCGGGGCGAAACAAGTAAAAAATAAGAGGGGAAAGCCAAAAATCACGTTACAAAAGTTTTATTTAAGCCCACTGTGATCAAACATTAGGCAAGAACGCCCCGCCAACTCGCACGCCGCTGGTCTCCGTCCCAACCCTTAGCCGGAAGAATCAGACTCCCAAACAGTGGCAGGACGCTGATAAAGGCGCGCTCACTTAGACTCAGGTGTTCCCCATCCACCTGATTATGCCCCGCAATGTTACAGCGCATCTGTAGAGGGAGCAAAACAGACACACAGACAGACACGGAAGACAAATGACAGCGCAGCAGGCGTCACAGTAGTGTGAATCTACCCAGTTCAGTCAGTTCAGACGCAGCCCCAGTGTTGTTGTAGGTGCGGGTCTGAGCATTAGCGTTGTGTTAATGTTGCGGTTGTGTTGTATTTAGGTTGAGGGTTTGGAGCAGTACCTGCAG
>NC_133176.1:62665000-62672500 GCF_049306965.1 Danio rerio
CAGTGATTCAGTAATTCAGTAATTCAGTCATTCAGTGATTCAGTCGTTCAGTGATTCAGTGGTTCAGTAATTCAGTCATTCAGTGATTCAGTCGTTTAGTGATTCAATGATTCAGTGATTCAGTGATTCAGTGGTTCAGTGATTCAGTGGTTCAGTGGTTCAGTGATGCTCCTGCTGGTGTTTTGCTCTGCTCTCCGTCAGGATCTGTCTGGCTGAGATGTACCAGGATAAAGAGCTGATCTCCAGATTCAGCAGCCGCACTGGAGACTACAACGATCTCCAGGTGAGAGTCACAGACCGCTTAGCCAATCAGCTCTGTGTGTGTGTGTGTGTGTGTGTGTGTGTGTGTGTGTGTTCATCTATTTTTATAATATTTGTGTGTGTCTGTGTGTGTGTGTGTGTGTGTGTGTGTTCATCTATTTTTATAATATTTGTGTGTGTGTGTGTGTGTGTGTGTTCATCTATTTTTATAATATTTGTGTGTGTGTGTGTGTGTGTGTGTGTGCTGCAGGTGTGTGCTTTGGAGTATAAGGAGTTTGTCAGCGCTCTGAGGTCAAAGTTCAGCTCCAGTTACGGCCCCAGTGATGTCATCATCCCAGACACCCGACAGCAGCTCTTCGACAGGTGCACACAGGGGGCCGCGGGGGTCTTCAGACGTGTGGAGGAGTCTTGAGGAGCCGCTGATTTAACTCTGATTCCTCTGTGTGTGTCTGCTGTAGGTTTAAGGTGTACGCTGTAGGAGACGATTCACTCCAGCGCACTCAAGACGTCTTGAAGAAGTGTGTGTGTGTGTGTGTGTGTGTGTGTGTGTATGATTTCTTGTGCGCTTTTTAAAAAAAATTGGTTTGTGTTTTGATGTGTGTGCGTGTGTGTGTGTGCGCGTGTGCGTGTGTGTGTGTGTGTGTTACAGGCAGGAGGACATTGATGTTTTGGTGCTGTTTAATTTAATTCAGAGCACACTGGTGCTGACCAACGCTCAGATGAAGAACTACAGACCCTTCCAGGTACACACACACACACACATACACAGATGTAGACACACACACAGAGCAACACATATACACAAAAATGTAGACAAAGACACACAGCTCCACTTCCCTTTACTGTTTTATAATAACAGATGAGTCAGTTTTAATTACGAAATATTTATGAGAGAGAATTTATTCCATACACACACAGACACATACACATTTAAAAATGTAGATACATAGTCAGAAACACAAACACACACACACACAAACTTAAACACACACATATACATTATATTGGTCTTGTGTTAATGCTTGAGTGCTGTGTGTCTCACTCTGTGAGTGTGTGTGTGTGTGTGCGTGTGTGTGTGTGTGTGTGTGTGTGTTTGTGTGTTTGTCAGACATTCTGCCTGTACTCGCGCTACAGAGAGAAGGTGTTGTCTCAGGCGTTTCAGACGTGTCGCAGTCGTGCGCTGGTGAACCGCCGCCGACCGATGTCCTTCCACGGCCTGAAGAAGTGCCACTCGCTGCCCTTCCTACCCATGTCCTACCAGCTCTCACAGCACTACTACAAGTACACACGCGCACAGACACACACACACACACACACACACAGATGCTTATATTATGATCATCAGAAGCTGTGTTTCCATCCAAAAATGTGCAGTAGAGTCATGAGCTGAACTGTAATGTCAGACCCTCACACACACATGCATATCATCTGATCAGCACAAGCTGCAGTTCCTCATGCTCGTAGTTTGCATATGTTGTAGATGTTTCCATTAAGTGTTTTTTCCAAATATATTCCAGACTGCATGTATAAATAGTTGGGCACAGCACAGCGTGTGTGTTCTCCCCTGAGTCTCTCCAGTCCTCATCCGTCTGTGGTGTGCTGCAGGTTCTTCACTTGGCGTTTCCCCACCACCATGTACAATGAGGCATTTGACCTGATGGTGGCGCTGTACGAGCAAGGTAGAAGCAACACACCGAGCCGCTTCTCCTTCCAGACCGAGCCCGGAGACCAGGCTCAGCCGGAGAACAGGTGTCTCTCGCCGGAGCTGCTGCAGTTCCCCATAGATGCTCCAGGGGGCGCCACGGCCTGCTGCCTGACCCTCATGACCCTCGGCTTACTGTCTGTGGACGTCAGCATCCCACAGCAGATCGTGGTGGTGGACAGCAGCCTGATGGACAACGAGGTGGTCAAGAGGTGCTCACATGCCTTCATAACACTCTTACACTGTTAATAACACACATAACACACTCCATAACACTGTTAATAACACACTCCATAACACTGTTAATAACACACTCCATAACACTGTTAATAACACACTCCATAACACTGTTAATAACACACTCCGTAACACTGATAATAACACACTCCATAACACTGTTAATAACACACTCCATAACACTGTTAATAACACACTCCATAACACTGATAATAACACACTCCATAACACTGTTAATAACACACTCCGTAACACTGTTAATAACACACTCCGTAACACTGATAATAACACACTCCATAACACTGTTAATAACACACAATAACACACTCCATAACACTGTTAATAACACACTCCATAACACTGTTAATAACACACTCCATAACACTGATAATAACACACTCCACAACACTGTTAATAACACACTCCATAACACTGATAATAACACACTCCACAACACTGTTAATAACACACTCCATACTGACATACCATTGTCAATAACACTATTAATAGCATGCTTAATAGGCTTAATAACAGTGTTTTAAATGGGCACATTTACACCGTTTGTAACTCAACGACATTAACACAATAACACACTCAATATCATTGTTATTTAACACTGTTGAAAACTAAGTGTGTGTGTGTTTCAGCCTCACTAAAGCTCTGGAGGAGGAAGATGAAGAGGAAGATGATGACAGGAGGAGAAAGCTGGAGGTCAAACCCACTCAGGCGTCTCACACTAATTACCTGCTGATGAGGGGATACTACACACACGGCATCCTGCGCTCGCAAACACACAACTCCAACAGCACAGATAACATCATGGTCAACACCTGCAGCGTACGCCTGCAGCTGAGGGAAACGGCCCAACACACACTCTTCACTGCAGATGGTACACACACACACACACACATACTGACAATCTACCTACGGGTGTGCACTTACATGTGTTTTTCTCTTTCTGTGTGTGCGTGTGCACGCAGCAGACTTCGCTCTCTCTCCGTCCATTCGTCCGTCTCTGCCACTCTACTTCACGCGCGTGTATCACTCACCACCTGTTGACTGGCAGTCGTTCCTGGACAAGTGTGTGAGTGTGTGTGGATATGGAGAGCAGGACCTCCAGGCTGTGGTGGAGATCAGGGATGCGGTGGCAGAGGGGGCGGAGTTTGGCGTTGACAGACAGGAGCTGTGTGAGCGCTTCATACACCTGGATGAGGTGGAGGAGGGGCGGAGCCGAGCACTGGTGCAATACATTCAGGTAAGAGGTGATAGCATCATGTCCCGCCCCTTTATAAAGTCTGCATTCACTCTGCAGAACTACATTATTAATGGAGTTATAACGGTCTTAGTGTTATAGAGTGTGTTATTAACAGAGTTATAATGGTATTAGTGTTATAGTGTGTTATTAATGGAGTTATAACGGTCTTAGTGTTATAGAGTGTGTTATTAACAGAGTTATAATGATCTTGGTGTTATAGAGTGTGTTATTAACAGAGTTATAATGATATTAGTGTTATAGTGTGTTATTAATGGAGTTATAACGGTCTTAGTGTTATAGAGTGTGTTATTAACAGAGTTATAATGATCTTGGTGTTATAGAGTGTGTTATTAACAGAGTTATAATGATATTAGTGTTATAGTGTGTTATTAATGGAGTTATAACGGTCTTAGTGTTATAGAGTGTGTTATTAACAGAGTTATAATGATCTTGGTGTTATAGAGTGTGTTATTAACAGAGTTATAATGATATTAGTGTTATAGTGTGTTATTAATGGAGTTATAACGGTCTTAGTGTTATAGAGTGTGTTATTAACAGAGTTATAATGATATTAGTGTTATAGTGTGTTATTAATGGAGTTATAACGGTCTTAGTGTTATAGAGTGTGTTATTAACAGAGTTATAATGATCTTGGTGTTATAGAGTGTGTTATTAACAGAGTTATAATGATATTAGTGTTATAGTGTGTTATTAATGGAGTTATAATGGTATTAGTGTTATAAAGTGTGTTAATAACAGATTTGTAATGGTATTAGTGTTATAGAGTGTGTTATTAACAGAGTTATAATGGTATTAGTGTTATAGTGTGTTATTAATGGAGTTATAATGGTATTAGTGTTATAGAGTGTGTTATTAACATATTTATCATAGTATTAGTGTTATAGAGTGTGTTATTAATAGAGTTATAATGGTATTAGTGTTATAAAGTGTGTTATTAATGGAGTCATAATGGTATTAGTGTTATAGAGTGTGTTATTAATGGAGTTATAATGGTATTAGTGTTATAAGTGTTATAGAGTGTCTTATTAAGTTCAAATTAGTCAAATGATGTTATATACTGTACATACACTGTTTATGTGCTGTGGGTAAAGGTGTGTTTTAGTCCAGGCACCAGCACAGATATATTTCAGACCTGTGGAAAGCACCGATATAATTTACCCTTAATCGAGCAGCTCTACTGCAGATTCAGCTCATTGACTGAGTGTGTGTGTGTGTGTGTGTGTGTGTGTGTGTGTGTGTGTGTGTGTGTGTGCAGGATCTGGTGGACGGGGAGCAGCTGGTGGAGGTGGGCGCTCTCTCTCAGAGGCTGGTGGTTATGGAGGCTGCATCTCATTGGCTGTTGGAAAGCGAGTGCTACAGTGAAGAGACACAGCAGCCATTAGCAAAGAGAGGCTCCAGCTCTGACTCTGCCTACGTCACACCTCCACCTGCCAAAAGGCGGGCCTTGGATGCTGATTTCCAGAAAGCTGGAGTCTCAACAGACAACATTGTCAATCCGACTGTCGCCATGGATACAGTCTCCACCAGCATGCCTATTAATCAGACTGTTGCCATAGATACCATCTGCACAGAGACAAATGTCAGTCAGACTGTCGCCGTGGATACAGTCTCCACAGAGAAAGCAGCCAGCCTAACTATTACAGTGGATACCGTCTCCACAAAGAGTGATGCCTTGGATACAGTCTCAACAAAAACAGCTGTCAGTCAGACTGTCACCATGGATACTGTGTCCACGGACACAGCTGTCGGTCAGATTGTTGCCATGGATACCCTCTCCAAGAACACTGGTGTCAGTCAGGCTGTTACCATGGATACTGATGCTGAGACTGCCGTTGGTGTTTCCGGAGCCTCAGATCAGTGTGTTTCAGACACCAGCAGGGCGGAGCTTTCTGAAGATATAAAGAAAGGTGTGTGTGTGTGTGTGTTTTCTTTAGCAGAGTTCTGTCTTCGGTGTGTGTGTACGTGTGTGTGTGTGCTGATGTTTGTGGTTGTCGTTTCAGATGGAGCTGCTGGAGCTGCTGATCAGCAGGAGGCGTGAGTGTTGTCTATTACTCCACACTTCAGTCTGTTCAGGTTCTGTAGGATGTTTCAGGGGTCTGAGGGGGGTGTTTACTGAACTGTAAAGACCCACACGACTTAGGCCCTGTTTACACTAGTGTGTTTAGTTTTAAAACTACGTTTTAGATCAAAAACGATCCGCGTCCACACTAGTGTTTCACCTAGCGTCTCTAAACATATCTCCGTCCACACTGCGCCACCAAACACGTACATCACGTGACCATTCACACACTCTGGGCATGTGTGTTCGCGTATAAACAGGAAGCATGCGTCTCGCTCGGCATTTGGTTATTGTTAGTCAACAAACACCGGTTGAACATTAAACATGATGGCGACGAGAGCAGGAGAGGTATATTTGTGGACAGACGACGAGGTGGAGTTACTAAACGTAACAGATGAATAACTGCACAATGCTGCCTAAAACAGACACTAGAGCAAACAGCGCTGCCATTTCTGTGCACATGCTGTTGTTTACAGTGAAGGCTGGTCTGCTGTCTCCCGGTAGCGTTAAAGCCATGTGTTAGTCATGTGATAGGGGCTTGACGAATGAGGGAAGGATACACAATGACACAAAAGCCCCAATCAGCTATTGAATCTCAGCAGCGCCGCCTCCGTGTTCAGATGTCTCCGTTTTCCCTCATCCACACTGAGACAGAGCAGCAGCGCTTCAGAATGAACACGGCCTCTCCAGCGTTTCCAAAACACTCCGCTTTCGGCGCTCGAGAACTCCGGCGTGGTGGGGACTGATGGCGTAACCGTAGCAAAACTTATGCGTTTAAAACGAAAACACACTAGTGTAAACGGGGCCTGAGTGTAGTGTACATGGTGTCTATTACATCACTATGCTGAACAGCTTGTTATATATGATCATGAATTCTGTATGTTCAGTATTTTCTCTTGGGCGTGAGTGTGCAGTGGTTTCAGTGGTGTGCAGACTGCAGCATTACTCTGAGAATAAGGTAACCGTGTGCTGTACTCCGCTTCAGAGAGACTTTTACCCTCATCAGATGAGCTTCAGTGCTGTTCAGAGTCTCTCGGCAGACACTAACAGTCCGCTATATTAGTGTGGAGGATTAGCAAGGGTATTCTGCTCAGTGTTGCGCAGGTTACTTTGCAAATGTAATAGATTAATTACCGGCCTCGCAGCTCTGTGAATGTCAGTGCCGTCAGTGATCAGTGAATGGAGCATGTGTGGGCACTACTGCACTACTTCACTAATAAAATCGCTTCACTACTGAAAAGCTCTTTGGTTAATAAAGTAGTAACGCTGCCGCCACGCTACTGAGAAATGTAGTGAAGCTAGTAGCGTCATCGCTCCCTGTAGCAACACTGCTGCCCAACACTGTGATCACATGGCTTTGGCCAGAGGAGTGTGCCGGTGTCCTGACCGCTAAATGTGAAATGCATCATCATCCCTCGCCATGGTGCAGCTCTCAGACTGGCTAATGCTTTCAGCGACAGAGAGGATTAGCGTACCTGCTGGACGTGGAGCGCCGCAATCCAACCAGAAAACCAATACATGACCTGAGCAGAAGCTTATTAAAGAAGGCAAAGCTGCAGACAGATAATAATATTCAGCATGATCAGATGATGCCCGTCACTAATCCTCCACATGTTCATCATAACTGCAGCTCAGTGATGTGTCTTCTCAGTAACTGTGACGCATTAATGATACTTTTATTCTGTAGTTAAATTAAGTAACGCCGCTACGTGTCACTAGTTACTCCCCAACACTGATTCTGCTGCAGTATATGTGACGTCAGATGAGAGTCAGCGCAGCAGTAATCCAGCAGTGCCCAGATCAGCTCACAGTACATGTGGACCTCAGTAAAACTACAGTGCCCCCTACAGTCCATAGTCAATGTGTGTATATATATATATATATATATATGTGTGTGTGTGTGTGTGTGTGTGTGTGTGTGTTTTCCATCAGCGGGTCGCTGCGGTTCGTGAGCCGGCCGTGGCG
>NC_133176.1:62677500-62692500 GCF_049306965.1 Danio rerio
TTACTTTACTTAAGTATTTTTTTCTGCTTTTTACTTGTACTGAGTATTAAAAATATAGGCAACTTTTACTCTCTACTTGACTACATTTTTGATTGGATATATGTACTCTTTACTCCACTACATTTGAACGGACGCTTATAGTTACTTATTACATTGTGATTGTGCGTGAAGCCGAAGTCGACAGATCAAGCAGTGCCAGCACTGATGACCATCCCTGGCCTTATCTGAAAGAAATGTTCTCGTTTGCCGATATGCAGAATGGCTCTTACAGGATGCAGTGTCTACTTTGTTTGCCACGAAAATAAGTGCTTTTAAGAATTTATCGTACAAATTGAGAAAACACATTGAAGTAAGAGTCTATTTAACAGTAATTTAATGTGAATTAAGTGAATTTATTACAGTTACTGAAATGGCAAAAACCTCTGTGACATGACATGACTGTTTTAGCTTAATTTTTTTTTGTGCAACGTGAATAAATGTTTTACTGAAATTATACATTTTGCATTGTGTACTTAGCTGTGAGGGATGGATTTTTCATTGAATTTATATGTAGTTTTCTAAGTGGAAAAATAACACTGCTCCTCTTTGTTTAATATTAATACAGAGAAAACATCCTAATCAATTAGAAACTACTCAAAATAAAGTATCGCCCCCCTTTGAGACGGTGAGGTGAATCACATGAAAGTCAGCTCTGATTTTTTTTTACTACATTTTTTACTTCTTTTTTTTAATTGTTTGTGCCTTTTCGAACATTTGAGTTTGAGACTTTTTGTTCTGTTTGTTTTAATCTATTTTGTTCTGCCATATAGAAACACTGAGGTGTTCAATGTAATTTCTATATTAGGAAATAAAACCTTTCTCAGTCTTCTTTAAGTCTACATTCAGTAAGAGTAAAATAATAAAGTTCTTTTAAAATCGGACACTTTAATACTTTTACTCAACTCTTATTGGAATTGGTGACTTGTAACTTGTAATGGAGTCATTTTTACAGCAAGGTATCTGTACTTTTACTCTGGTATGGTTTTCAGGGACTCTGATATGAACTAAACCGCACTGCGTTAACAAATTAAACTGAAGATGCTGACCTATGATATCCTGCGCTCTGACTCTGTGGTGTTTTCAAATGTCATGTTCGGATCCTCACCTGTGTCTCGTCACACACAGAGACGTCGAACCTCTGCAGGATCTCCACGATGGCCAGCTTCATGGTCACCTGAGCGAAACGCATGCCGATGCAGTTCCTGGGGCCCAGACCGAACGGCATGTACATGTAGGGGTCTATCGACTCTTTATTGCCTTTAGTGAACCTGAGACAAACACAAGACTTGATCAGTGAAGGTTTGGGCTCAATACCTCATCTAGATGGGCGTTGGGCCACTGCCAAGGACTACCCATCTATTCTGGAGGACCTTGTGACCCAATGAGTCAATTATTCTAGGCAGTGTGTGTGTCAGTATTCGTAGGACTCATGTCTGTCATTCCCAACACCAGCCAATGCTGTACTGAGGAGGACCACACTGATCAACTACTGTGCTCTAACACCAGACCTTCGGTTTCAGTGTCCAACCCCTGTACTTTAGCTCTGCGAGCGGTCAACAAGACCATTGAACATGAGCTGTTAGTATATGAGCTGTTAACGAAGGCCCTCCTGACCTCTCGGGTTTGAAGCTCTCCGGTTCGCTCCAGTAATCGGGGTCTCTGTGGAGGGCGTAGGTCGGCACCATGACCACCAAGTCTTTGGGGATGAGGAGGCCGTTGATCTCCACTGTCTTCTTGCAGACGCGCTCAAGGCGGGCAGCGACGGGGTACAGCCGCAGAGACTCGGACAGCGCTGCGTCCAGGTAGTCCATGCTCATCAGGGTTTCATAGTCCACCGGGGCCTTCAACACAGGAGCAGGGTTAAGAACTAATACTGGGATTCTGACAAGCTTCATACCTGTCAACAGCTGAGTAACACGATCAGGGAGAGACTTTCATTGGCTTCCTTCTGCCGTACCTGGTTGGGGAAGGTCTCGTCGATCTCCTCCTGCAGTTTCTTCATGGTCTCTGGGTTGGTTGCCAGATTGTAGAAGAGGAAGGACAGAGTGCTGCTGCTGGTCTCGTAACCGGCGAAGATGAAGATCATGGACTGCGACAAGATCTCGTGGTCACTCAGACCTGCGGGGGACAATGATTAAAGAGGATCTTATCATGCAGAATCAGCTCGAGGAGGCGGTTTGGACAGAAGTGTGTGCAGTATAGTGTGCAGCAACACATCAGCAACACTCTGTGATTGAGCAGTGTTTCTCAGCAGTTGTGCTTTACTGAGTAGTGTTCTAGATGTGCACTTTTACTCCCCCTTGATTACTGCAGTATCTGTGCTGTTACTCCACTACTGTCCTTCAGCCTGCATCTCTACTGTATTATTACCTGTCTATTAGAGAGATCAGTGCTGTGACTCCTGACCAATCAGATCACACACAGAGTAACCCGCATCATCAGAACAGCTCAACACATGTGATTTACACAGGCAGCACACTGTGTGGAAGCATTACAAGTGGCCAAGAAGATGTCCGAAATCTTAAACTCAATTCCTCAATTACTAACTCAACAATAACTCAATTTACTCAATTAAAGTAGACACAACTCCATTGATTTTAAGGTCCACCACAAACAGTGTAGCAGAGCGGCTTTCCCCGCCCACTGATATTGATTGACAGGCGCATATTATCATGAGCCAGACATGTTCATGTCGAGCAGGGAATAGTGAATGATCTGATGGGGATTCTGAGCTGAACACTCACAGTTGAAAGACTCACTTTACATGTTGTGAAGTGGGTAAAACAGGCTTCACAGACGGTGGCAGTAGTTGCTTTATAGTTAGCTTCACCTTTCTCCGTGTGCTCTCCATCACTTTTGTGTTTCACTCCAGTCTGAGAATCAACCATCAGCTGCAGGAAGTCCACTCTCTTCTGCAGGAAGTCAGACGTGTTTACACCACTGTACGCATCATCACTACAGAGATCCCCATGGAAAGTCTAATTCGTACCTTCGTGTTGTCTTTGGCCACTGTCTTCGTGTCTCTGTCGGACTTGATCTTCTGTAAGGCGGCGTAGAAGAAATCGGTCACAGATGTGGGGAAAAGGGCGAAATCCATCTTCTCCAGGACGGGGGCCATGAAGGGGAAAAAAGCTGAAGAGGAAATTGGGAAGATGCTTTTGAACACTTTCACACAACTGATCCAAACATGATGTTTGTAATGTGAACATGATCAAGGAAGACCACATCAACTTCATCTATGAAGACACAGCGGCAGTCATCAAAACTGCTGAGGAGAGAGGACAGCCTTCCACAGCTGAGGAGTGTTTTACTGAAAGCTTTCTATCTGTGTGTGTATAACAGAAGCTCGACTGCTCCAATATGGCGGAGTGTGTTCTGCTCACCGATCAACAGGAAGAGAGGGTTCAGCAGGTCAAACTTCAGCATTTTCTTGATGTTGGTCACGAATGGGTCTTTGGGGTTGTTGAGGGAGTCGATGTCGACGCTGAACGCAGTGCTGGTCACCACATCCATACTGTACGCACCGAAGAACCTGAACACACACACACACGTTTGTTTTTGTGAAAAGTGGGGACATTACATAGGTTTCCATTCATTTTATACAGCCCAAACTGTATATTGTATTGCCCTCAGCCCACCCCACCCCTAAACCCAACCATCACAGCAGACTGTGTGCAGCTTTACTCTCTGATTAAACTCATGCTGTGGGATTTATAAGCTTTTTGAGAAATGAGGACGTCACCAATGTCTTCACATTTCACCCCCTTACTGAAATACCTGTGTCACACCCATGTCATTATACAGATTTGTGTCCTGATATGTCACAAAAACACGTACACACACACACCTTTATTCTCCTCTGACACACTCCTCTGGCATTCTTCAGTCATGTGGTTTTCTACAGTCATCTGATGCATTCATGACCATCAGTCACATGATGAGAGGAGGCTCTGGCGGCAGATATCTCTCAGATATTGGAGGTGTTTCACTACACTGTACACTATACTGACAGGGCTCATCAATGTTGACATGACTGTCTTTCACCTGTCTGGGCTCTGTAGCTCACAGATCAGCAGTCTGTCCACAGTGTTTCTGTTGTTCTGTGTTCACCACCTTTGCCCCATTGAGAGTCATAAATCTGAAGGCCGATAGCAGCGCTCGCGTCACCGTTTCCCATGACTGATCGTCTGTCAGCATGTTTGCTGAAGGTTATTGTTGAGGAATTTCAACACACCTGCTCCGGGTTGAGAAAATAGACTGACTGACTAGATCAGGACATGCTGGATACTATAAGCGGATAGCGTGATAATGGTGCTAGCATTGCCAAACATGGAAGCAAAAGGCTAATTTGTGTTAGCAATGTGCTGTCCTTGCTGACAACATTTTACTTGATGCATGTTTACTTGTCATGTAAACACAAACACAGCAACATACAATGCATGTTAGAAACCCTGTGGAGAAGAAGAGTGTAAACTGGTCAGGTGGGTTTTGAACTGGTGTAAGCCGGGGTTTTGTTGGTCATGAGCTGGTCAGGTTCAGGTCAAGTTTAAGGTTAAAAACGCAGTGCTTACATTGACAACAACAGAAGAAAGAAACAGTCAGCGATTGGTGGACACACACCCTTGGACACAGGTAAACATGTTTTAACTAGAAAACTAAAAAAGTTAGGAGTAAACTACAACTATTGAATGGTATCAATCTGTGTTAACTAATGGAACTCAGGCAGTCAAAGTAAATAATAGCCTGTCTCAAGTTGAATATAGTAGTGCTGGTGTCCCTCAGGGTTGTGTGAGCGCATCACTTTTATTAACTCTACATACTAATGAGCAGCATAAGCAGACACTCACAGAATCTTATTTTTAAATATTCAGACGATACAGTAATTTTAAGTTTGCTGAACAAACAAGATCCTGTTTCTGTCTGTTTTTCTGAAATTTAATCATTTGTTGAGTGGTGTGAAGAAAACTTTTTAAAAGTAAATACAAAAAAAAAACAAAACCAAAGGAAATGATCTTTGATCCCGAGTGTGTTGTCGAGCATTTACCAGTGTTTGTACATAATCAAGAAATCACACTGCAAAAAAATGCTTTTCTTAGATTTTTTGTCTTGTTTCTAGTCCAAATATCTACAATTTTTTAAATCCTGAAGCATTTTCTAGACAAGCAAAACATATTGTCTTGTTTTAAGAAATAATCTGCCAAAATGAAGCCAGTTTTTGTTTAAATCAAGTTAAATTATCTGCCAATGGGGTGAGCAAAATAATCTTGTTTTTCGAATTGGGATTAGATTATTTTGCTCACCCCATTGGCAGATAATTTAACTTGATTTAAACAAAAACTGGCTTCATTTTGGCAGATTATTTCTTAAAACAAGACAATATGTTTTGCTTGTCTAGAAAATGCCTCTTGATTTGAGAACTTTTAGATATTTGGACTAGAAACAAGACAAACAGTTTAAGTAAGAAAAGCCTTTTTTGCAGTGCACTCAGGTACAGTCATACGAGTATTTGGGAATTCACATAGACCGGTCTCTAACATGGGACACTTACGGAAACTGGATCTGTGAAAAGCTTCACCAAAGACTGTATTTTCTACGAAGGTTGTGGTTTTATGGTGTTGATAAGAAAATCATGTACTTATTTTATCAAGCTGTGTTTGAAAGTGTTATCAGGTATGGTCTATCTACATGGTATGGCAATCTTTCTGTAAATCTGAAATCAATTTTTTTAATATTATCAGAACTGCTCTAAAACTAATAGCATCTGAAACTTTTTCTATATACAAACACTCTACGAGCAATGCTCTCTGAATGAAGCCAAAAGAGTTTTAAAGAACCCATCGCATGTACTCTTCCCATTTTACAATCTTTTACCTTCTGAAGAAGATACAGAACTTTCCGCTGGAAAAGGAAGAGGCTTTAGAACTCTTTTATTCCAGTGTTAATCAGACGATTGAACACTGAACGATAGTGTGTGTAATTTTTGCATGTTGGCTTATTTTTCAAATTGTTATTGTGTCAGAACCTGCTGAAGTGCTGTGTGAGTCTACAGAAACTTTCCCCTTGAGGGACAATGAAGTATACAAACAACAAACACAAAAGCAGACAGAAATAAGGTAAATCATTCTGTTCTTCTTGTCCATGTTTAAGCGTATCACTTCTAGGCATGGGACGATAATCGACAACCGCTCTCAAGGTATACCGCGGTTTGGAAAAGTCAAGGTTTTTAAACCACCACAATTTTCTGCAATACCGTTCCTAAGGTGTGTGTAGGATTTTTATATTTATTTTTTGTTTGTTTTTTAGGACAGCAGTATCTCCAGCAGAAAAGATATCTACAGATGTTGATTTAAATAGTAAAGTAATCAGTGTTTCAGAAACTAATGAAGACAGCAGAAGTCAATAACTCATCTGAATTATTCAGCCTGACATGTTCACTGCTGCAAAATACTTTAAATGTTTCTCAAAATAAAACACTGTGCTCAAAGAGGAAAAGTTTTAGTTTTTTACCTCAGACATTTAAAAAGAACTTATTTCAGAGCAATAATTGCCGCGACACTGTGAAAACCTGATATTTTTATCCAAGGTTATCATGCTGTCAGAATCTTATACCAGCCCATGCCTATTCACTTCCAGAGCTGTCTCAGACCTCCAGACAAGGCTTTCTGGAGTGTGTCCTATAGAGCTGTAATATGCACTGTGATAGTGTAGCAGCTGTCCTTATCTCTCCAGATAACAAGAAGCCATGAACTGTGATATGATGTAACAGAACTCACTCTTTAATATCCGCAGACTCTCCTCTCTTTGCTGTTTTCCCCATGCTGTCAACCAGAATGTGACTGTGTTTCTTCATGATGCCAAACATCTAGACGAGAAACAGCAATAAATCATCATCATCATCATCATCATCATCATCTGAACTGTTACAGCCTTCAGCACCATCATTAGCCGAAATCTCAACAATACAATGCTTACACGTAATAGCTAAACAGAAGAGCTTTATTACCGATTAAAGACGAGCATGAGAATGAAACATCGAGACTCTGGTGTTCTGTCACTTCAGATTGCGCTACAACCCCTTCAATAACCCGGAAGGGATGTTGATGAGGAACTATGCTACCCGTCAGATTGTGCTACCAGAGGAAGTTTAGATGTGGAGCAGTGTGATGTGAGGCTGACCCTGATCTTTCCCAAACCATAACCTCAGAACCCTTCAGAAATGCAGTGCGGTTAGCATAATCTGATAGTCAGGCCAGCGGGGTTCTGTCAGTGTTTGAGACTCACGGACCTCCTTCAGCCTTCCGCTGGTGAAGGATGGTGAGAGGACGCTGCGGATCCTCCTCCAGTCGTCATCTTCTGCGATGGACACGGCATCGTACAGCGCCCCGTTCAGACGGAAGTTCTAAAGAGAGCAGAGGTCTCATCATTCGAGATCAATATTTGACAAACAGTTTAGAGCAGCGCTGAGGATTTACCCTTCTGTTGGTGAAGAGGGAGTAACACTCTTTGATCAGAACGGTTTTGATGATGGTTTGGTCCATGATGCACAGAACAGGCTGCCTCCCGTCATAGATACTGTGAAGACACGAATGAAGATGATGGATAGCAGTTTAGTAATGTCCCAGAATCTGAAGAGTGCAGTAGAGTATGAATGCTTAGTGAAGTATTGACTTACCCCCAGATCCGTCCATACTTCTCAAAACAATCCATATCGAAGACATGAAAGCCCTGGAGGAGCAGAGAGGGACAGAGTCTTAGACTGTGAAAGCAATGAGCTGAGGGAGCGTGACAGAGTTTCTGCATTTGTTAGAGTGAGTGGATGTTCAAGAGACCAGAAGATTCAGGATAACTGAGGAGCATTCGAGAGATCATCTTAGAAACACTTAACTCACATCCTTGTATCTCAGCATGGTGCCGAAGAATGGGATGGTTTTGGGCCCCGGGATGCCCAGCTTCTTGAAGTACCTATGAGGCCAGGATCCATATCTGAAAGAACATCAGAGGCTTTAGACAGAGGTTATGAAGAGGTGTGTGTGTGTGTGTGTGTGTGTGTGTGTGGTCACTTACATGACCAGCAGCGCCACCAAGAACGCCAGCAGAGTCCATGTTTCTGCCGAGAAGAACATGCTGAAGATGATGAAGCTCAGACGGGCAACAGCGGTGGCGGAGCATCGGCTTTATTCTGCGCTGAGATTACACATTAACCAGAGAGGAGCACGCAAACATGGGTGTGTTCAACCTCTGTACACACACACACACACACACACACAACAGAGAGAGAGTCAGCACTCACCTCGCTCCGAACTCAACACATAATCCCCAGATACACCTCGCTCTGCTGTGATTCACACGCTTCTGAAGCCTCGAGACCATGAGCATGTTCAGTTCTGTTGATTCAGTTCACTGTGGATGTTAATGCTGAAGGATGTGATTTACTCAGAGTCAATACTTGACTTCTTGGGGTCCTAAGCAGCTCTAAGAGGGGGTCCATGACCGAGTGTTAAAAAAATCCATGACAGACACTTCCTGTTAACCTAAAATGTGATTTCGACTTTCCCCCACTGAGATCAGTTAGTGAATACCTGAACAGATAGTTGAAGAGCCGTGAATGAGTCTCTGATTCTCTTCTGATTCTCTAATGTGTTGCTTGATTAACATTGAATAACACACTGTGAGAGGCAATGCACAGATCTCTCTAATAGACCACGCATTTGTGGACATTAAACTCCTTTCACACTTAATTAAGATAAAACATCCCAAGACTGACATATTTCATATTTTCATGACTATTTGGCTGTTTTTGCACACCATCAGTTCAGTCTGGAAGTGTGTTTTCACTGCTCAGATCGCGTGTACAGAAGTCATTCAGGGAGCTGCGTCTCTTTATCAACACAGTGTGTTCAAAAGTCACATCGGTTACGTGATTTGACTGATCTGAGTTTGCATATGGAAAGGGTTTCACAATCACTGAGCCTAGACAACAGTGTTATTTACTGTAGTGCTCCTGTCTTTATAACATTTCTGATGGCATCGGCTTCATTCTGTCATAAATAATCTGTGTTTAGGGAGGATTGGCTCTGGGTTGACTGTAGAGCGGCTTTACCTGCTTCTACTAAACAAGCCAGAGATGACAGAATACTCCTTCAACAAGAGACAGAAGGAGAGACCAGCTCTCCTCTGGCCAAACTTAAAAGAGGCAGATCTTCAAGACGTCTGAACACTACCGAGTGTCCATCACGGTGAAGGTGAGAGGAGAAACTTAAGCTCTTGACTCTTGGACATCCTCTCTGACCATCTCTGACATCTCTCTCCTCTCTGGATGCAGGCCGAATCCAAGATCATGTGACCCTCAGGATGATGAAAGAATCATGGCGGAGTCTTAGAGAGTGACCGAGGCAACATGAGGAAAGACCCAGTTGATCAGTTCCCCTATAGCGCATGTGTTTGGACTGTGGGGGAAACCGGAGTACGCGGAGGAAACCCACACCAACACGGGGAGAACATGCAAACTCCACACAGAAACACCAACTGACCCAGCCGAGACTCAAACCAGAGACCTTCTTTTGTCTTGTCGCCCTTTTTATAGGTATCAGGTAAAGGTGTTAGTCTCCTCCTCCCACACACAAGTATTAGTGGTATAATTTTGTTAATCATTATTTCTTTATCCCTCAGTTTTGTATTCTTACTTATTGTTCTTCTTTTCTCATTGCCTATGTTACTGTCAGCTTTTGTCTAAATGGTTGTTGGACAGAAGACAGGTCCAGTTTCCCAAACACACTGCCACTTGGTCCTCAAGCAGCGATGGCTCTTCTGGTCAGTGACCCCGGTTCGAGCCTCATTCCCTCGCTCTACCCGCTCCTCCCATCATGGTGGGTTTTGTCAGAGATTTCTCTGTCCGCTCGCAGACGGCAGCCACCCCTCCATGTAGACAACAGAGAGTACACCGTACACCGGTATCTGTCCTCCGGACAAGCTTTACTTTACATTCAAACATTTCTCTTTTCATTCCGTCACTTCATTTGAGCTACACTTCTTTAATAATAATAATAATTCGCTTTACACATAGCAGGGAATCATCTCATTCACTACCAGTGTGCAGCATCTACCTGGATGACATGACGGCAGCTATTTTGTACCAGACCGCACACGACACAGCAGCTGATTGGTGGAGAGGAGACAGAGTGATGAAGCCAAGTCTGATATGGGGAGGGTTAGGAGGCCATGATGGACAGAGGCCAGTGGGCAGATTTGGCCAGGATGTCAGGGTTAATCTCCTACTCTTTTTCGAAGGACATCCTGGGATATTTAACGACCACAGAGAGTCAGGACCTCGGTTTAACGTCTCATCCAAATGACAGTGCTTACTGAGCAGTATAGAGTCCCCATCACTATACTGGGGCATTAGGACCCACACAGACCGCAGGTTGGGCGCCCCCTGCTGACCTCACTAACACCACTTCCGGCAGCAAACTAGCTTTCCCATGTGGTCTCCCATCCAGGTAGTGAACGGGTGCAGCCCTGCTTAGCTTCAGTGGGCGACCATGTGAGAGTTGCAGAGAGCGAGCTGCCGGCTATGGGGGTTTCTTTTGGAGAGATATGGATTGTGTTCAGTTTGGGGATTTTGTCCTTGTTCCTTACTTCAGGCTCAGTAAAGATGTCTGGAGTCCCGCTGAATTACCCGAGGGTGTAAACCACATCAGGAGTTTGTTGTTTTTGCACATGTGGAACACTAAAGCCCTGCTCCACAGATAAGCATTTGTAGGAGAGAGGGAATGTTTATCTGGAGATATCCAGAGAGGTGCGGTAATGATCTGTGATTGCTGGACTTTCACACGCATACAGCAGTGACAGGTGCAGAAATACACTCCACAACACATGAGCATGCAGATCTGCTTTAATAAAAGAGGATACCAAACACATTATGAGAGAGGGAGCGCAGGACCTCCAGTCTCAGATGATACAGATTATTCCCAGAATATCAAGATCAACTGTGGGCGGTAGAGCTTTCTCTTATCTGGCACCTAAACTCTGGAACCGCCTTCATAGCACAGTTGGGGAAGCAGACACACTCTGTCACTGTAAAACTAGATTAAAGACACATCTCTCTGCATTAGCATACACACAACACACATATGCTGTTGAAGGATTCTCTCTAAAGGATTGTTAGTCTGCATTATTTAGAGCAACTGGAGCCAGGAACACTTCCCTAAAGACATTATAATGTGAACAGCATCTGTGCTTATGCTAGTCTGCTTGTCTTTATTCCCGAGGTCTCCATAATCCTGGACCAGGCCGTATCCTGGTGGTGGTCATGGAGCAGTGGACAGCATGAGACTGATTCCTGTAGGACCCCAGTGACAGATGAGTCCTCACATTAATCCTGAAGGGCCAACACCCGCCCGTGACCTCTTCCACCTGCAGCTCCTCCACGATCCAGGCGCCTAGACTGCAGCTCTGCACAAGACATTTGGCCAGAGGAGAAATGGTGGTGCTCAACTGAGCCTGGTTTCTCTCCAGGTTTTTTAATTCTTCACTTTCACCAATTGGTGAAGTTTGCTCCTCCACTGTCTCCACTGGCCTGCTTGGTTTGGGTCTTGTGGAGCTGCGCATGGATGGATTTGCTCTTCAGTGTTTGGACTCTCGGCAGTGAATAATAAAATTCACTGTGATCTTCTGTTCAGCTGCTTTGACACAATCTACAGGGTAGAAAGATGAACTGAATTGAGATGGAGATCAGGGCCAGGAACAGGAGTTGACAGTCGGGAGCTCTGCGAGCGCTTCATTCCTCTGGATGAGGGTGGTGTGTGTGTGTGTGTGTGTGTGTGTGTGTGTGTGTGTGTGTGTGTCTGGAGTATAACAATAGAGATTTTTGACCTTCTGGAGACTTTATTTTGGCTTGGATCATCTTCAGACAATCTCTGCACAGATATCTTATCAAACGCCTCTGATTCGCCTGCCCCTATGCCAGCAATTATTAACATGGTGTTTAGATATTGGCTTATTAGTATTTATATGATGTGATAAGACATCATATAGCATCAGTTTACAGATAGAGTTTCCCCAAATAGAGGCAGTAAACAGTAAGCTCTCAGATGGACAGCACTTCATCATGCAAACATGTGCATAAGGCCTTCCTCTCGGTAAGAGTGGACATGAGCGACGGCCAGATCATACCTGCTCTGCAAAAAATGCTTTTCTTGCTTAGATTTTTTGTCTTGTTTCTAGTCCAAATATCTAAAAATTCCTAAATCAAGAAGAATTTTCTAGACAAGCAAAATATATCATCTTGTTTTATCTCTGAATATCTAACAGGTCTCTGCAGGAATGACAGGTAAGTCTGGAAGGATGCTGTGTTTAGTCCCTGTTCACAAATTGAACTCTACCCAAACTGCCTGTGTGTGTGTGTGTGTGTGTGTGTGTGTGTGTGTGTGTGTGTGTGTGTGTGTGTGTGTGTGCCACTGTTTGCACAGCTCAGTAAAGCAGTGAGAAACATGTGGAAGAGCTGCCTTCGTCATGTTTATGATCCTTCATTAATTATCGCTCACACGGCTGCAGTATCAGTAAACCTGCACTAATAGTGATAATGAAATGAAAAACAAATAAAGATGATGAGTTTATTCTCCATCGTCTCATTCATCTGTAGAACACAAATGAGGAGTTCAACCAAAGCCCAGTGCTTCTTCACTCATCCAAACCAATGCCTCAAAAACATTCAACTACATAAGTTAAATTAATTTTAAAAAGTTCAACTAAAAAACTAAACTAAACTAACTAAAAAAGTTAAATTAAGGTGAGGCAGTGGTGCAGTAGGTACTGCTGTTGCCTCACAGCAAGAAAGTTGCTGGGTCGCTGGTTCGAACCTCGGCTCAGTTGGTGTTTCTGTGTGGAGTTTGCATTTTCTCCCTGCCTTCGTGTGGGTTTCCTCCTGGTGCTCGGGTTTCCCCCACAGTCCAAACACATACAGTACAGGTGAATTGGGTTGGCTAATTTGTCCGTAGTGTATGAGTGTGTGTGTGGATATTTTCCAGAGATGGGTTGCAGCTGGAAGGGCATCCGCTGCTTAAAAACTTGCTGGATAAGTTGGCGGTTCATTCCGCTGTGACGACCCCGGATTAATAAAGGGACTAAGCCGACAAAAAAACGAATGAATGAATGAATGAATGAAGTTAAATTAAATATATATATATATATTCCTCAAAATGCTTTTTGGTTTTAATACTTTTTATATATTTGGAAAAAATCAAGACAAACCTCAAAGTAAGAAACACACACATATATTCAGCAGTGTAGTACATCTTGCCTAACTACAATGACCAATAACCATTGTTTTGCCACAGTTTAACCATGGTAATTGTAGTAAAACTGTGATTGTGACTATTTAAAAAAAACCTTGTTGGCTTAATTGAATGAAGTATTATGAAGTATTGCAGAGACCCACAGAAGCAGTCATTTCCATGGATTAGTTCTGCGAGGGTTTGGTTGTGTTTTCTGATGGTGTGCATCATTGCAGGATGAGGTTTTGTGTTATGTATAAGTGCTTCGTCTGGTGTAGTGTGCAGAACTGGTGATGCGGTGGCGTACTGGGTAACATGTTTGCCTCACAGTAAGTACATGGCAGAGGAGTACAGCTGCAGACGCCGCCCGGCTGGAGGGAGAATAAACAGGCCAGCGCAGACTGGTACACCGCCTTCATGAGGAGACAGCGGGCGCTCCGGGCACCAGTGTTCCGGGCAGCAGTGGCGCAGAGCTGTTCTCCAGCCGGCAGCCAGGGCTGATGGAGTGGCCAGATAATAATAATAATAATAATCATAATCATGAATAATTCCTGACTCTTATACAGCTCTTTTCTGGACACTCAAAGCGCTTCACACATGTTTGGGGGATCTCCTCATCCAGCACTACTCTAGGAGTGGCTTTTCTATTCTGCCGCTCACAGGTTCAGCTCAGAGTGATTGTGTTTTAACTGATCAAATACTGATGTTCATATGCTTCTGTCTACAATAAATGCGGCTCTTTTAAACCTTCTGCTCATCTGTGTAAGCAGCACACTGATGTAATCTGGAGTCAGCATATCTGTGCTGTATGAGTGATGGTGTGAGCAGTGATGCGGGAAACACAGCGCTACAGCCCAGACAGTCACAGATCAGGGCTCTGATTCACTACTTTTACATAGAAACATTAATAAAAGGTAACACACAGCAACCCTGTAACCTGTATTTAATGTTTACACTGCAAACCCAGTTAGATCCACGTGTTTCTTAAAGGAAGCCTCATATTATCTAATTTACTGAGACAGAAAACATCAGCTTACATCAGGGGTCACCAAACGTGTTGCTGGAGGGCCGGTGTCCAGCAGATCTGAGCTCCAACCCTGATCAAACACACCTGAACAAGCTGATCGAGCTCTTACTAGGGAGACTTCAAACACTCAGGCAGGTGTGTTGAGAAAACCGGCCCTCCAGGACCAAGATTGGTGACCCCTGCCTTACATACTATTGTAGATAACTCACATGAGCATTTGCAGATTCTTCACGAATAACAGAGAAATAAACTCAGAGGGAAGATCAGTGGTGGATATTCGGCTCTTTCAGGACTGCACAGATGTTCCTCTGGTTTGAGCAGATCTTACACTGAATAAAGACTCCAGTTTACTGATCATTAAATAAGGTAATGAGCTTATACACCATGGCAGAATGAAGACCGCTGAAGCTGCTCTGTGTTTACTGACAGCGTGGTGTCGATTGAGAGTTTAGCAGTGTCATGATCACCAGCGATCTGACCACCAGAGGTCGCTGGAAACATCCACATTTACACAAACTACAACTCATGGACTACAACTTCATACATGCACTCTGTCACACACATGTTCTAGATCCTGACTGATTACACTCACACGGCTGCTCAAGGACTGATTCATGGACTATAAGCACTGCTCAAACACACACACACACACACACACACACA
>NC_133176.1:62697500-62742500 GCF_049306965.1 Danio rerio
GCGCTCAGGAAACAGCACATGTTGCCCAGCACATCCAGCTGACTGCGGGCGATGCTGGAGCCAGAGACGCCCTGAAACACACACACACAAACACACACACACAAACACACACACAGGTTTTTTCAGAAATTGTATAAGTGTATGTTTCACTCATAACTGCGTGAGTTAGTGTGTGTCAGTATGTGTAAATGTGTTTGTATATGCGTGTTAGTGTGTGTGTGTGTGCGCGCACCAGGCATTGTAGCGCGCTGTTCAGCAGGATCTGCTTCTTGAAGGACAGTGTGCTGGACAGGACAGAGAAGTTGGCCGTCCCCACAGCAGAGAAATACGAGCGGCACACAGAACTGTTGATCACAGAGTAGCTGAAACACAACAAACACACGTGTGTGAGGATGCAGAATCATGCAGGCGTGCTGAAGTCACACACACACCGTCCTGACGTACTTATAGTAGAGGAGCACCTCAGGCGGATACTGGGAGAAGGCATACAGGTCTGAGCTCTTGATGTACTGGTACATACAGGTCAGCTGGAAGAGAAATACACACACACACACACACACACACACACACACACACACACACACACACACACACACACACACACACACACACACACACACGTCAATCACAGTTACTATGTCAAACAATGATTTTATGCTATGATGTTTTATGTTTGCATTTGCAACTGTGTGATTTTGTTTGTGACATTATGATTGTGATTCTGGGATGTGATAATTTTGTGATTTTATGATTGGGTCATTTTATGCTTGGGATGTTGTAATGTTCCATGGTGTGATAACGTCTCTGTGATGTTATGATTGTGATTCTGTGATGTTATAACATGTTTTTGTGATTTTATGGTTGTGATTCTGTGATAACATGTTTCTGTGATGATGTGATTGTGGTTCTGTGATGTCATAACATGTTTCTAGGATGTTATGATTGTGATTCTTTGTGATTCTGTGATGTGATAACATGTCTCTGTGATGTTATGATTGTGATTCTGTAATAACATGTTTCTGTGATGTTATGGTTGTGATTCTGTGATAACATGTCTCTGTAATGTTATTGTGATTCTGTGATGTGATAACATGTCTCTGTGATGTTATGATTGTGGTTATGTGATGTGATAACATGTCTCTGTGATGTTATAATTGTGGTTCTGTGATAACGTTTCTGTGATGTTATGATCGTGGTTCTGTAATAACATGTCTCTGTGATGTTATGATTGTGGTTATGTGATGTGATAACATGTCTCTGTGATGTTATAATTGTGGTTCTGTGATAACGTTTCTGTGACGTTATGATTGTGGTTCTGTAATAACATGTCTCTGTGATGTTATGATTGTGGTTCTGTAATAACATGTCTCTGTGATGTTATGGTTGTGATTCTGTGATAACATGTCTCTGTAATGTTATGATTGTGATTGTGTGATGTGATAACGTTTCTGTGATGTTATGATTGTGGTTATGTGATGTGATAACATGTCTCTGTGACGTTATGATTGTGATTCTGTAATAACATGTCTCTGTGACGTTATGATTGTGATTCTGTAATAACATGTCTCTGTGACGTTATGATTGTGATTCTGTAATAACATGTCTCTGTGACGTTATGATTGTGATTCTGTAATAACATGTCTCTGTAATGTTATGATTGTGATTGTGTGATGTGATAACATCTCTCCGTGATAATGATTGTGGGATTTTATGCTTGTGATGTTGTGATTGCATGATTTTATTTATATGATGTGATTGTGTGATGTGATAATTCTGTGACTGTGGGATGTTGTAAAAGCAGGAGTGATGTTGTGATTGTGTGATGTGATAATTCTGTGACTGTGGGATGTAGTAAGAGCAGGAGTGATGTTGTGGATGTGTGATGTGATTGTTGTGATAACGTGTGATAGCTTGATGTGTGATAGTGTGATGTTATGATTGTGATTGTGATTGTGTAATGTTGTGTTAGGTTGATTTTGTGATGTTGTGTGTCCTTCACCTGTGATTCCTGCAGGATTAGCGTCTGGTTTGCGCGTCTCCTGCATCCCCGGATCAGATTCATGATTTTATCTGTGCTGAAGTTCTGGAGTCGTGAAGATGTGAAACCCTGCAGGACCTGGTAGGAAATGCTACACACACACGCGCGCGCGCGCACACACACACACACACACACACACACACACACACACACACACACACACACACACACACACACACACACACACACACACACACACACACACACACACACACACACACACACACACACACACACATTAACACAGCTAACTCCACCATGCTAGCGGCTAACAGTGGCTCTCTTCACTCACGTGTCTGCGTTGCTGAACTGCGAAGCCACAGACTCAAAGATGAAAACAGCCTGAGGAGGAAACACAACATCGGAATGGCATTTAATCAAACGTCTGTGTTATTAATATTAACAGACGGATGTAGTGTTAGGATATCGGCTGTTCATCTGTACTCATCGAGCAGACATCACTGTCTTCTCCCAGATATTCCTGCTAATCAACAGGAGTGAGGAAACTCATTGGTGATCAGTGGAGACGTGTTCCCTAATCTACAGAGTTGCCTTATATTTATTGTGCATAACATACAGTTATAGATGAAATTATTCACCCTCCTGTGAAATTCTTTTTCGAGTATCTCCTGAGAGCTGTTAACAGATTTACATCAACACGCTTTTTCAAGAGAATGGATTTACCTCTGACTCTTTAATATTCCGGCGTCTGCTCTGTATTATCCAGACTCTGCTACGAATGCCCACATCGGCAGTCCTCTGGGAATGGGTTGGAGATGTACGCTGTGTCTCTTACAGCTTCTTCCAACTTTCGGTTTTCCAAAAACTGATCCGCAAAGGTGGAAAAATCCCTTTGACTTACCACTGGACCAAACTTTGACACATCATAACTCTCAATGAGAAATGTCTTGCACATCTGAAGAGGCTGTCGAGCTGTGTAAAACTACTCATTAAACAGGGGTGGGGGGTGTGTGGTAGCCCTGGGTACCCCCTGACATAAGTGTGGATTTCAAGAGGATCATGTGCTTATGATCAACACAGCTGGCACTACATCAGCTCTGTATCTGCCCTATTAGCTGATTACGGACGCATTATAAATAATCAGAGCTTTTCACTCCAGTTATCTTCATCTTGAAGTTTCCCCTCTTCCACCCCTACTACCCACCCCTTTTCCCGATATAGTGACACGGTAGTCGAGTGGCTAGCACTGTTGCCTCACAGCAAGAACACCACTGATCTGACCTCCTATCAGGCCGGTTGGCGTTTCTGTGCAGAGTTTGCATGTTCTCCCCGTGCTCACATGGTTTACCCCTGGGTTCCCCGGTTTCCTCCCACCGTCCAAAAACATACACCACAGCCAATCGATTAATCCAAATGATCACCTGAGAAAATCTTAGTTTACACTTCACACACAGCGACAAGCAGGGGAGGTCCCGAGATCTACCTGAGCTCAAACTTCCCTCTTGCCCTTTCAACGGGAGGGAACCCCGGGCTTGAGGATATTACGTGCTCAGGGCTCTCTCCCGGGACAGCATGCCAAACATGCTTTATTGATCATCAGCAAGTGTCAACTCTTGTAACAGCATTTAAACGTTGACTCTATTCCAGCCAAACAAACAAAAGAAGAAAAACACACACACACACACACACACACACACACACACACACACACACACACACTGACCTGCTCGTGTCTCCACCTCTTCTGGTTGATCCGCTGTGCAGACGCAGGCGAGGGCGTCACACTCAGCAGGAGGCTGCGCGGGATCTGCTGCGACACCAGATCCGGAACGTTCGAGATCACAGCGTCAGACGAGCTGTTCACACTGATGATCTGAGCAGAACCAGAGAGAGTGTGTGTGAGGGAGTGAGAGAGACCATGTGTGCGTGTGTGAATGTGTAAGTCTGTGTGTGTATCTGTGTTTGTGTGCGTGTGCATGTACATGTGTGTGTGTGTTACCTGGCTGACGTAGCTCTGCTGGACGATGGTGGGAGCACTGGCCACATTGGTGACGAATGCGCTCGAGCTGGCCGTCTGCAGCAGCACGTCTGCTGAGAGCGCAGTGATGACGGAGGACTGAACACCCACGATCAGAGAGCCCAGCTGCTCCAGACTGGCAGCACTGTTGATCTGAAACACACGCAGGTTCAGTAACATCACACAGCAGGTTACTCACACAACAACACGTCTGGGCCCCGCACCAGGAGCCCAGCTCCCCTAAAGCCTTCTGAGGTGCAGCTCAGTTATTAGAGGAGAACGAACAGCTCAGAGGAGAATCCCCACAGTGCAGCAGACTCCACTTCCCTCAGTGATGTCTGTGCAGGAGCTGAGGAGGAGATGCTCTACTGTGCAGCACTCATCTCCTCACTGATGATAAGCAGACATTACAGTTCTGCTCGTGACTCTACTGCACGTCTTTGGGTGGAAGCTCAGCTGCAGAAATGAAAGTATTGATTCAGCACTGACTCTGGATCAGTGTGTACCTTGTAAACTCCAGACGCCAGCAGTGTTTGTATGATCATCATGGCCTGATCCAGGTTCCAGCCGGTGATGTTACTGAGCAGTGACAGCGCCCCCAGCAGGACACTGCCTGTAGAGGTGCTGATCTGTGCTGTGCTCAAACCCACACACGACTGACCCAGAGCTGAGATGGAGTTTTCTGTCAGAACCTCCAGATTACTGGCCAGAGCCGCAGACACCTGCACACACACACATGCACATAGTCACACACACACACACACACAGTCACACACACACACACACACACACACACACACACACACACACACACACACACACACACACACTGCATGCTCACACACGCACTCTTTCTTTCTCTCTCTCATAGACACACACACACACACTCATGTAGATGAAGATATAAGACTTTCACGCACACAAACACACACAGTCACTAATACACACTCACACAAACCAATACATTATGTCTGGTACACACACATGCATTCACACACACTCACACAAACACACACACATTCCTGTACGTACCTCTTCTGGGATGTCGGAGCAGGTCTCCTGGATGTTAGCGGAGACATTCTTCAACTGTACTGAGGTCAGCTGAGTGAAGGATCCAGCAGGAGCCAAGCAGAGGAACTTCAGCGGGAGACTGAAACACACACACACACACACACACACACACACACACACACACACACACACACACACACACACACACACACACACACACACACACACACACACACACACTGCATGTGATGAGAGCAGCTCTTAAAGACTCTCTGGAATACTTGAGTCTGATTGGCCGATCCCGACATTAAAGGTATGTTATTCTCAGATAACAGCTGAATTACAGAGGAGCATCTGTATTGGTTCTCCTATCCCCGCTGTTTGGTAAGTAGGTCTCTGTAGGCGGCATCCAGCTGCTCTACCTAATAATTGCAGCTCATAGTAGCTGTGATAGTTTATTTTGTGGCAGGTATCTGTGTAATAATCAGGATAATGCACATCCAGCCGGTTGTTATCACCCTTATAAACCCTTCAATATTATACAAGAGTTGCTGATAAACCCGTCATACTCTGTTCTGATGATGATGACCACCAGCTGAATGTTCACATCATCCAATCTGATTTCATTAAGAACCTTTAAAGGGTTAGTTCAATAGAAATTAAAGTTCTGTCATTAATTCCTCCCCTTAGCTTCAGTTTCAATCCCCCGAGACCGTACTCCATCTCCAGAACACGGATGAAGGCATTCTAGATGAAACGCCAGAGCTCTCTTACTGTCTTCATCTGTGATCTGAAGAGGAATGAAGCTCTGAGCACATTAAAACCACTCGAGGGGGAGTAATTAACCACAGAATTATAACCTTCTGGGTGAACTACCCCTTTAGTATCCACAGAACCCGTCCATGTCACAGATCATTCTTTATAGTGAACTGAAAGTAGACTACAGTGCCCGGTAATGATCTAGGTAGTGCTCTTGGTGATTCTCACTAGTAGGCGTTGAAGTTTGGATAGGTCTCGAACAGCAGATCTACATAGTGCTGTGTGACGTCATCAGAAACCTCCACCTCACCGAAGAGCTGCAGGTTCTGGAGGTTATCGATGAACGGCTGCAGAGACAGAAGAAGAAAACAAACAGGGTTTAGAGAAGAATACAGCCACAGAGACTGATGATGGAGATGTTGGAGACGCTGACGCACCGTAATGGAGCCGAAGCTCTGCAGGTCATCCAGCGTGAGAAAACTCAAGAAGACGGAGATGTAGTGGACGAACCAGGCGGTGGAGTTCAGCGCGGGGATAGAGGTGTTATAACACTTCGCAGGCTGAGAATCTGAAGCTGAGGACACAATGACCAGCGTTTAGGCAATGAGAAGGCATTCAGCAACACAAGACGTGCTGATCACACAGCTTTAATAACTCACAGATGTTGAGGAAGACCACGATGCTGTCGTAAAAGTCCTGCTGTGTAAAATCCACCGCACTGTAGTTGTAATTGGCCATCACAGAAACACTAAAGACAGAAACACACATAAAACAGCCTCATTACACCTCTCCAGAGCAGGTCTGATATCTGTCCTGCACTCAGCTGTACTCCGCTCACAGCTCTGGTTAGTGAGCTGCATGCACACCGACTTTTCATTTTCAGTCAGCAGCTCAAACGAACTGTCGCACCATTACAAAATCACAGCGTTTAACATCTGATTTCTTTAAAAACTAGTGATCTTCACTGCATGATAGATATACGATATAAAGTGGGTCTCAGACAAGACAAGAATAAACTCCATTTTCCCCACCATCTCTTTAAAATATGAACATTTATGTAACCTCAGTGTTTATAATAGAGTTTCTGCCCTCAGCAGGTGAGTTTACACGGTTTTTATCTCGTTTTATGCTTCAACATCTGAATGAATGCTGAAGTCTATCTAACTGATTGTATTTAATGACATTACAACATTAATGCTGTAACAGGAACCTTACAAAGATGAAAATAGTCACAGAAACCTGGAAGCTTAACTTTGGTTGAAAACACTTGCTGTGTGTATAGCCCATAGAAATAAGCAGCTCCAGTCTCCGATTTCACTTGCCTTGGTCACAGAAACCAGCTCGGGTACTTGGCAACACTATTAATTATGCTTTTCCTGAAAATATGACCCCACAGAATGTATTTTCTCAATTTCTATTGTTTTTCAATGTAAACACGCTTGACAGACGTGTGTGTGACTATTACGCTCCCGATTCAGGACTTTTGAAGCACTAGTTTTTTAGACACCATGTCAAGTTAAAAGAAGTTAAACTTTTACACTCAGAGCTGCTCATCACAGCAGAGGACCAATCAGAAGACCTCGTAGGCGGGACAACCACTGCAAGGTTCTGTTTAATGAGAATTGGTGTGTTCCTCCACTGTCCCTCCCGCTGGTCTGCTGGGTTTGGGGTGTGTGTTTTTGTGCATCGGTGGATTTGCTCGGTGTTTGGGCTTTCAGCAGAGACACCTACATTACACTGAACTGAACTGAACTTCAACACTGAAAACTGGACTGAAGCAGCTCTGACACCATCTACACTGTAAACGCTCTATAGAAATACAGATGAACTGACTTGAATGTACTCAGTGGCTGTGTAAGCAAACATGTGTTCGGTGAGAATGAGCCCTGTGTTTCTGCACAGCTCCCAGCATGCTGTCAGAACCCAGAGGACTCGTCACTCACATCTTCTGGAAGCAGAGGCAGGAGGAGTTCTGCATGAGGCTGGGGCTGATGAAGGCGGAGGTGAGCAGCGGCAGGTACTGATCCAGACTATAATCAAACCACTGGTCCACCTCAGACTGGTTCTGGACCTGTAGAATCTGAGGCCACACGCTAAACAAGATCTCCCGGGCCAGATCCACAGACAACAGCGGCTCCTGCAGGACAGACAGACACTTAATTTGGGGAACCACAGACACAATAATCCCCTATGGCTAAAGAAGGTGAAGGGTTATTCTGTGATCGATATCCACCGGCTGGATGTACTTTATGCTGATTATTACATGGTTACTGGCCACAAAACTAAACTCTTAGACACAAAACACTGATCTGGACTGCAGTATTTCACTAGCTCTTTAATGAAATGTAAAGCTTGCAGAAAGAAAAACAGCTGAATGCAGCTACACTAACCTACTGATTATTACTATTCAGTCACGAGAAAAACAGTCAACAGTCAGGTGCCAAACAGTCCAGAACAGCAGAGTGACAGATATATGAGTATTCCTGAGAGCCGTGTAATAATATCGATCAGAAGAAGACATTAGCTAATACAGGGGTGTCCAAACTGAGTCTTGGAGGGCCGGTGTCCTGCTTAGTTTAGCTCCAGCTTGCTTCAACACACCTGCCAGGACGTTTCTGATACATGCAGTAAGAGCTTGATTAGCTGGTTCAGGTGTGTTTGATCAGAGTTGGAGCTAAACTCTCCAGGACACCCGCCCTCCAGGACCATTTTGGACACCCATGATCAAATATATCACTGTTATCTAAAAGGATTTAAATGTCAGATGTGTGCACCAGCTTTTAGAGGAGTGAAGGATGCCCGTACCGTCTGTAAGTACTGCGGCGTCTGTGGGTAATGTGTGAAAAACAGGCCGAGTTGAGAAACATCGTCCACAGCGCCCGGCCGGCTCAGGAGACTGGTGATGTCCGATGGAGAGATAGAAGCCAACAGCTGTGATGTGAAACACACACACACACACACACACACACACACACACACACACACACTCAACATTTAGACCCCCGTTGTAAACAACAGACAGATTTAATCTTTGTGTTCTCAGTTCAGAGTCTGACCTGCGGCTCGCGGCCCGGCGGCATCAGGGACAGGAAGGTGGTCAGATTGGGGAACTGGAAACTCATGAAGGACGACGTCAGGAAAGCATAGAAGCTCTGGTTACCATAGCAATGCAGAGGGGCGGGGCCTGTGGGTGGATGAGCAAATGGAGACGTAAACAAACATACATGAGGCATTACAATTCACACACTATCCATCCCAAACAGTGTAGGAATCTAGAATGAAGGCACAGCCACACTGCACTCATCGCTCCAATACTTCCAGTACAGAAGTGAAGTGTGGATCTGTGCTCACTTTACAGCTGCGGTCACACTGGAGTTTGAACATGCAGAAGCAGTCAGACGTGGCAGGAATAAACAAGATGATGTGACTGCTCATCTTCATGTTTTATATTTCAGAAAAGTGTGGTCACTTTCTCTTCTTTCAGCTTGTGTTTCCCATCGGATGCATTCAGAGTATGAGTGAAAGTCAACAGGGCAAAAAGGGCAGTGTCCCCATGCCTTAAAGGAGACCTGTTCTGACTCTTTAGACTAGATGTAAAACGCATCTCTGATATTCCCGGAGTGTGTACTGAAGTTTCAGCTGGAAACAGCACATCAATACTGGCTTATAACTCTTTGCAAATGAAATGTGGATGAAGTGACTGACAGGACTCATTACACTCATGAGCAGCAGAACGGTTCATTAATGAGGAAGAGGTGTCTCCTAAAGCTTGCTCACTGTTTTTCTTCACAGAAAGACTGCGTGATATCTCGCATGTTGAATATAGCATGTGTGAGGACGGCTGTGCACACCTGAGAGAGAGCCCAGGATCAGCTGGTAGATCTGCTGCTGAGTTGCGGGCTGGAAGGTGGAGCTGGAGGAGTTCAGCAGCTGCACACTGAGGACACACAACACACAGACTGAGTGTGTGCTCTGGCGAGTGTGTGAGTGTGTGTGTGTGTGTGTGTGTGTATGTGAGAGTCTCTTACCCCTGCTGGCTGATAGGGCAGGGCCGCTGCTGGACGATGCTGAAGTAGGTTGTCACCTGTTGGACTGTAATGTTCTCTACAAATGGAGGCAGAATGTTGGTGATCCAGAACACCAGATCATTGTCTGATACCGTGGTCAGATTGGCTCTGATGAACACCTGCTGCAGGAACGCTTGCTGCACTGGAGGAGGGAGAACCACATCCTGCATCTGACGGACACAGAGCCAATCAGAAAACACATACTCGACAAAACAGCCAATCAGAACACAGATCCTCTCCAACCAGCCAATCACAACACAGATACTCTACTAACAGTTAATCATAACACACATACTCCTCATGACCATCAGAACACAGAATCTCCACAACCGGCCAATCACAACCCACATACTCTACAAACAGCCAATCATATCACACAGTGATCTGGAACCATAAACCTGTGTTATTCTGCACCCAAGCAGCAGTAGGACACATGTGTGTGTGTGTGTGTGTGTGTGTGTGTCACCTGCAGCGCTCCAGACATGGACATGTAGAAGGATGTGAGCTGTGTGTCCGGCACATACAGCAGCAGGTTAGTGACGGCGGCGGGGCTGGACAGGAGACCAGGAGTGCTGGAGATCTCGGCCAACTGCTTGATGCTCAGCAGACCCAGAGTGTCCATCTGCACAAACACAGAGGAGCTGGTGAACACACACACTCTCATCTGTACACGCTAATCATCTGTGTGTGTGTGTGTGTGTGTGTGTACCACGCTGAAGCTGGGGTTGATCGTCTGCAGGTCCGAAATTGGGATTAAATCTGAGAAACGTCCAAAGCTGCTGATCAGCCAATCAGAGCTGCTCTCAGAGACGTTCACACACCCTGAACACACACCAACACATCGCAAATGAGCGTTTGATGCAAACCCTGAGTGTTTATTCATGTGTGTCTGAGAGGGTCTGACCTGCGACGGTCTTCCTAGAGAGGAAGAATTGAATGAAGTCGAGGCAGACGCTAGCTTGAGTATCGCTGGACATGAAGCCGAAACTCTGACTGAAGCTCTGCACACTGCGGAAGACACTCTGGGTGAGCTGCGTGCACATGTACTGTGTGTGCGTGTGTGTGTGTGTGTGTGTGTGTGTGTGACATATCAGGTCACAAATGTGTATAATGACACAGATATTACAGGAGATGGATTATGAGGACATTGCTGATGCAAGGGATGTCCCCACAATTCACAAAAACAAACCTCTGTGTGTGTGTGTGTGTGTGTGTGTGTGTGTGTGTGTGTGTGTGTGTGTGTGTGTGTGTGTGTGTGTGTGTGTGATTTACACTCACAGTATCCTGAAGGTGTCACAGCTGAAGTCTCTGGTGGACAGACAGGACAGGAAGGTCTCCGAGGCGTAGGGTAAAAATGGGCGGAGTCTGGAGTTAAACCAGCGCTGGACGAACGAACCATCTCGCAGCTCGGAGGAGCTGAAGGAGCTCAGAGTGACCTCTCCAATCATATTCAAGAAAGACTCTAAGGGGAGGGACTTATTCAGCCTCTGGCAGGAGCAGACACAGTTCATCATTATCGAGGAACAACCAAACTGAAAACATGACTTAAATCTGTATGGAGACGTGATCTGATCCGCTGTCTCACCGTGTTGGCGAGCAGGTCGAGCGCTGGACCCAGAACAGGCGTGACCTTCTGCGTGAAGAGTTTCCAGGTTTCATTGGATGCACTTTTATTCCCACTGAGGATGCAGGACAACACGGTTGCCAGATCCTGCGGGCTCAGAGCTGCCAACTGAACACAAAACACAACATACATGTGTCCAGAGAGACAGGAGGAGCATGTCTATATGCGTTCAGGAGTGTTTCTGGAATACCTGTGCACAAGCGTACTGCGTGATGCTGAATTTACACAGCTGACTGCCATCATGAGGTGAACTGAGATACAAGGACACGGCAGAGCTGTGCAAAACACACATTCCTCAGATAACTGTGTATTAAAAGCATTACTATCTGAAGGGATCTTGAAGGTGACCCTACCTGTTGACGCTCTGGCACACAGCCGTTTCTGAGAAAGAGAGAGAGAGAGAGATACAGCCGTCAGCTCAAGCAGGGCATGGTTACACACAGAAATCACATGAGAGAAGTACACCCACCGTTCACTGTAGTGACGCCACACTGCGACAGACAGAAGACACTCAGTCAGTAACACACAAGCTTCAGTCAACACACTACCACCACAACCAGTCTATACTCACCTGCCCGCTGGAGTTCACACACCCTGCAGCGGAGAGAGGCATTTATCAGTGTGTGATCAGACTTTAACACAAATGTAGAGCGCAGTACATACGGCAGCGGGTTACCTTGCGGAGCGCTCTGCAGTACAGCAGCTTGACTCTTCAGAACCACCATCTCCAGATCCACCGAAACACCGAGCATCAGGTGATCCAGACGGTGGACACTAGCACACAGACACAGGCGTGAGCTCCAGAGCGACAGATCACACACACATCAAACACACACATATGAACACACACTCACATCAGCTGATTTGTGGCGCAGGAGACGTTGCTCTGTCAGAGAGGAAGACATCACATGTTAGCAAGTGAGAAATCAGCCAGATTAACCGTCTGTGTTGAGCGCTCTGCTTACACCTCTGCGCAGCCAACACTGTCGTATCGTTCACATTTCTGTTGGTGCTGCTCTAAACACTAGTAGTGGCGCTTTTAAAGTCACAGATCTACTTCATGAGCCTTCAGATTGGATGTGCTCAGCTCGGTTTGCATTTCCTCTGCAGTTTAGTCCTGCATAAAGCAGGTGGGATTATCAGTGTAGTGGCGCCATATTGAAGGCAAGTGAGAATGATTACACTGAAAGCATCACTGACACTGAAGCGTGTCGTGCCACAGTGTAAAAGCGTGTCTTGCTGTACCGACTTCCCAATGATGCTTTGAGCTCATGCCTGAAATCCTTTGCAATGCTGCAGTGGCAGTAGATCAATCTCCAGACATGATATATCACCTTCCGAAAAGCACTTCAGATTGAAAACAATCATGACCGCCATACTGAAGTGTTGTCCCCATCCAAAGTGCTCAAAACTGGCCATCACAAACGGCCTGACGGAATGAAGAGTTTCTAAGGGCACAGCTGATGGACACTCTGTGTCCTATGATCCTGTACGCTGGGAAGTTGATTGGTGTTGTACACTGTGTTCCACTTGGAAGTGCTCATCCCTATGCACTATGACTTGAAGCTGTCAGTTCAGAGAGTAAAGCCTTTCAGGTGATTAGGGCAGGGGAGTCAAACTCAGTCCCCGGAGAACTGCAACCCTGCAGAGTTTAGTTCCAGCCCTGCTTCAACACACTTACCTGTAGGTTTCAAAGCTAAACTGTGCAGAGCTGTGGCTCTCCAGGAGTTTGACACCCTAGGATCAGGGCCGGAGCAAGCTGAACTGCCGCTCTAGGCAGAGGACGATCATGCCGCCCTCAACTCCAATGTGAAAACGAAAGTGACCGGTTATGAAAATGAAGTGAGGTGTCGCGGACCTCTATTCTGTCGCCCTATGCGCGGATATAACTGAGGACGCGCTGGTGCTGAGGAAGGGAGGGAGATGTCGCCGACGCTGCTCTCTCTATTCTGCCGCACTATGTGCGGAAATAACTGGGGACGTGCGGGTGTCGCAGACCTCTATTCTGTCGCCTATGCGTGGATATAACTGAGGACGCGGATGGTGAGGAAGGTGTCACGGACATAACTGAGGACGCGGGTGGTAAGGGAGGTGTCACGGACATAACTGAGGACGCGGGTGGTAAGGGGGGTGTTGCGGACGCCGCCCTCCCTATACTGCCGCCCTAGGTGGCCGCCTAGGTCGCCTCCATGGACGCGCCGGCCCTGCCTAGGATTAGGACATAAGGATGGAGAACTTCTGAGTGGAATACAGTGTCATTCAGGGAAGGAGGAGGCTGAAACTAGAGAACATCCAACAACTTAATCAGAAAACACAAACGTCTCGACCGGAGCTCTTCTGTGGGACATGAGACGTGCTCCACCACCACACCTCTCAGACCTGCCCTAAATCATCACAGCCAATAAGTTAGTATTAGGGTGTGATGAAGGGTAACGTGGGTCTGTGTATACTATGCTGTGCCTAAGTGTGGTTAAAATCATGTTTACCGTCACTAATGATTGAACCATGATGGCGAGTGTGGAGACGATCATGTTTGGCTGCAGAGTCAGCTGATCAAAGACGGCAGGGATGACCACAGCTTTCTCCGGCAGACCAGGAATATCTGCAAACATCAGCTCCACCAGCTGATCTGGGGACAGATAGGGCAGTGCGCTCAGCTGCAACACAACACAGGAGAAAACAACACATTAGGATCAGACATCACGTAACATAACACAGGATCAGACATCACATTAACACAACACAGGATCAGACATCACGTTAACACAACACAGGATCAGACATCACGTTAACACAACACAGGATCAGACATCACGTTAACACAACACAGGATCAGACATCACACTAACACAACACAGGATCAGACATCACGTTAACACAACACAGGATCAGACACTGGGTCTGACTGAACCTTGATTTAGGTCAGTTTTTCCAACAGTCGCTTTCTTGCTGTAATCATAAACCTAAATCTTGTGTCAAATGAGAAAAGTCTCACAGCATGTGGTTCTCATACAACCAAACCCAATGCTTACTCATATCTTTTTTAAATAGCAGCTGATTCATATTAGAGTTCACCCCCAGTGCAGGGTAGTGTAAGGGGGCTTATATGCCTCTTTTTAAAAATTATACATTTCATATGATTGAAAGCATGTGATGTGAGTGTACCGGGTCGAACTGTGGGTTGAGTGCGAATATCTGCTTCAGAGAGACGAGAGCTGAAAACTGGCCGAAGTTACCGATGAGCCACTGAGAGCTGTTGCTGGACACACACGCCACACCTGCACAAACACACATGAACACACACTTATGCACACACAACATGTCTGCAGCACTGCACTAGCACAGGAAGAACAGGTTCTTACAACTCTTAATGAGACGAAACATAACGTGAGGACAAGAAGCGCTGCATTAAACTACATCGCTCACGCTTTGAACTATGGACATTAATTTTACCACAGTATTTTCAAGAAGTTTCTGTGCTCGCCTGCTGCTCCTGATGGCACTTGCGTTTATACTGTCTCATTTTACTCTTGGAGAATTAAATAAGTCTTAAACTGATTATTTTTTAATTACATTATTGATGGTGTCAAAGAAACCTTATGAAATTAAAACCAGTCACATCAACCATCCACCGGAGAATTATTAGACACTGAAAAAGACTTGCTGTGCATTCAGCACTTCACAGGTTATCAGATCACTATTTACTGTGTCACAAATCTAACTATAACTCCTGAAGTGCTCCTCAGCATCCTAATAAGATACAAATAACTCCCATTTCTCAGAGGAAAGCTCTTGATGATGAGACATAAGCGACTGTAAGTTAAAGACACAAGCAGGAGTGGAGAAGAGTTCAGTACCTGCAGTCCCTCTGGAGAGGAGCGGTAAGATGAGGGCGGTCAATGTCATCTGACGCTGAGGGTCATTCATATGAAGATATCCTGCACTGAATGTCTTAACCCTGCATCACACACACACACACACACACACACACACACACACACACACACACACACACACACACACACACACACACACACACACACACACACACACACACACACACACACTATCATCAACCAGCATGTACTGCAGTCTGAGCTCCTCCAGATGTGTGTGTGTGTGTGTGTGTGTGTGTGTGTGTGTGTGTGTGCGTGGTGTGGATGATCTTTACATGGTCTGGAAGTTCTGACAGCTGTAGTTTTTGCTGCTCAGACAGCGCAGGAACGTCTCTGAAGCGGACGGCAGGAACGGTTGCAGACGCTCAGACAGCCACCACACGACACCGTCATCTGAGAGTCTGTCCAGACGCAGTTCCCGGAGGACATCCAGAGCCACTGAGGCAGAGCTGCTGCTCCACCATAATGACTGAACACACAAGAGGAAGACACTGAACAAACACTGATGGAGACACTGATGGAGGCACTGATGATGGAGACACTGATAAGGACACTTATTTCTCCCCAAAATATAAATCTAGGTGTGCTATTTTTGACCTGAGCTCTTCAGTTTTTTGTTAGATTAATGATCAGTTGTATTATTGGTATGGACTAATCTACTGTATATGCATGAACAGATTACTGTAAAGCATCCTGAAGAATGTGTAATGTAAAAGAGAGATCTGTGAGGGCTCAACTCATTCATACTGTACACACACACACACACTCCTGCTGTGCAATGTTGTGCCCACTAGGCTCTACATACAATATAATCAGTTCATCATTTCCAAAACTAGAAATGGAGAGTCAATAACAGACGTTTTACGTGGACAATAGTTGGTTCTCTAGCTGACTCAGAGAGATGTGCTGCAGACAGGAGTGAGGCTGTGCTTTTACCCTGTCCGACAGTATTTGCAGAGCCACATTCAGCAGGTCTGACGCTCCGGTCAGGAGGAGTTTCCAGCTGTCAGGTGTGCTGGAGACGGCATCAGACAGGTGACAGGACAGCACAGACACTAGCTGATCCACACTGAGCAGCACCTGAACACACACACACACACACACACACACTCAGAACACCGCCTCATCACGCCTGGTCAAACAGCTGCATTCTGGGAAATATAGGCTGATTACCGGGGTGCATGCGTATTGTGTGACACTGAAGTCACAAAGGCCGGTTGTAGTGTTTCTGTTGTTCAGGAGCTGCTGTAACGCAGAGCTGCGACACATCGGGACACACAAACACTGTTAGAAGCCATTTCCACAATGTTTACAGCCTAAATCGAGAAACTTGAATATGATTTGTCTACACAAACATAGTTCGCTTCATTTGGTCTGGATCAAGGGTAATAAATGATGCATTGTTGCATCTTCTGCCGTCTTTGGGTCATTTTCACACCACACTGCTGGCTTTGGTCTGAACCAGTTGAAACAAACCAAAATGCAGTCATGTGACAAAATCCACATCTCTCATTGGCCAGATGTTGTTGAACATATTTCCTAAACTGCTCATTGATTGGTCAGAATTCACGTGCGGGAAAATGCCAGTGAACTCCCGCAGGTTAACAAAACCTTTTACTCTGGAGGGGCGACTGCGCTGGCTGACTGTATCCCTGCTTTAGACAAACTATACATTACGAAAATGAAGCGCGGCCGCGGCTGGAAAACAGTGTTTAATGCATCACTCGTCACTTCAGGAGGAGCCGTGAATTAATTCAGCTAAACTGCGACATGCTCATCTTGCGGAAATATTACCAACGACCCATCAGCTAATGTTTTCCCTCTCTCTCTCTCTCTCTGTTGGTAAAGCGCTGTCAACAAATATTTTCCCTCCATATCCCATAATGCACAGCGCATCGGCCTACGGCCGCTGGATTAGTCCAAAAGGCGCAGTACTTTTTGCGGTTGGACCTGTTTTAGATCGGATCATATTCTCACCACAAACGAACCGCTCCAGGGTTCGTTTGAAAGCGTACAGAGACAACCTCCTTAAGCAGGTCTCATTACGCTTATTTATTCCGCTTTTGGTGCGCACTAGAGTACGATTGCTGCATTCACACCTGCCCAAACCAACCGCACCAAAAGGGGAAACGAACTCTAGTGCGATTCAATCCAACTAAATAAGGCAGGTGTGAAAGCACCCTAAAAATGGGTTCAAAGTGGAAGTTTTTGGAAACAGAGCTGTTATCATGTCCATGCAAACACACAAAACGAAAGTCTGAAAACGATGACGTCACACACGTGCATTGACCTTATTCCTTCACTTCCATTGATTTTACATGGTAAAATAGCCAGTCATGTTGCTTGAAGGTGCAACTGGATATTTTCTGATCATATTACTCTCATTTGTATGTATATACATGAACACACTTGTTTGTTTGTAGAGCGAGCAGAGTGACCATTTGAGCTGTTATTCCTAGTCATTTCTCTCATAGGTGACAGAAACGAGCGCAGCTTCATATTGCAGATCAAGGACAGCAGTACATGTTTAGGGAAGTGTTGATCAGAGGCAAAAAGCTGAACTCTACCTGTTCACTGCACTGCACACCTGAGTCTCTGTAAACACACACACACACACACACACACACACACACACACACACACACACACACACACACACACACACACACACACACACACACACACACACAGAGGTAAACATGAAGACAGGCACACAGAAACACACGCAATCAAGAAATGGTAATGCTGAACAGGAATAGTTGACTACCGTTGTATAGAGTCACTGGACACTGTCGGGGAAAACACACACACACTATCATTAGACCCTCTTTATTTAAGAAAGACACAAATAAGATTCAGTTTAAGTGATGGACATACCTCGTTCTCCACTGGGAATAGAGTGCAACCTGTGCAGTTAAAAACAGCATTGATGAGTAGAGTTATCAGACACCACGGCTTATAGAAATGCAGAAGAGACGGCACTGACCCGCAGGAGCATTGAGGATCAGATCATTAACACTTCTCCAGACGACAGGCTCCAGACTGCCCGCTCCTGACCGCAAGAACTGGTTGAGCCGCGCAACGCTGATTTACCAGAGAAATCAAGAGCTCAAGATGATTGTATTGACTCACTACAGACGTCTGTCTTAAACTGAATATTATTAAACAAACACTTACATCAACTGATCGGCTGAACAGCTGAGTGGACTCTAGAAAAGATTAACAGCAGGATCAGAAATGACAATTGTTCAAGAGAATCAAATCAACTGTTTGACTGCATATTGCTACACAAACAGAAAAGATAACCAGCCAACCTTCTCACATTCATAGACAAAACATGAAGCAATTTTTAGTGATTTGTGTGTACAAAAGATATGTTGTTTACAAATTAAGCAGAAGAAAACACCTCTAGTGTAAGTGTTCACCCACAGCTCCTAACAGTGACGTGTGTTTGGGTTTGGAGTTCAGCAGAAGGAAACGCCAGAGTAAGCTTTACCTTCCCTGAGATCAAGAGCAGGTCTTGAAGAACAGCGGGAAGTCCTCGTTCCTCAGGAGACACCAGCAGATAATCAAATAGCGTAGTGATGACCACACTCTGTGGAAGACCAGGCAGACCTTCAGCCATCAGATCAGCCATCTGACCTGGAGACAGATCTACCAGACTCTCCAGCTGAAGACACACAGCAGAACAAGAACATCACAATCAAAGAGAACTGATGCTGGAGATGGAGACTGAAGATCACATGTGGAGACCCACCGGACTGAACTTTCCGTTGATGGAGAGCAGAACTGAGAGACTGACAAACTTAGAGAACGAGCCAAAGTTCCTCTGTAGCCACTCTGAGCTGCTGTTAGCCGAGGACACACAGCCTGCGTCTGCACACACACACACACACACACACACACACACACACACACACACACACACACACACACACACACACACACACACACACAGTAAAGTCTCCTTCATGTACGTGAGTGGTCTCCTGCCTGAAACCTCCTGAATCTTCTGCCTCACCTGTCGTGTTGCTCCTGAGGAAGGGCAAGATGAAGAACTCCACCATGTTTGTTCCTTGCGTCTCACTGACCAGCGGGAAGTCTGTGAGTCTGAGGAAGGGTGTGAAATAGCACTGATCAAAACATCTGTTCAACACACTCACAGTCCTGAGCTAACGCTGAGGAAAGGCTGTTCTTACATGAGCTGGTAAGTTTGGCAGGTGAGGTTTCTGCTGCTGGCGCACTGCAGTAGGGATGGAGACGCAGACGGTAAAAGCGGCTTGAGGGTTTGACTGAACAGTGTGCTGATGACGGAAGCGTTTCTCCATTGGTCATCACTGACGCTCTGCAGTCTCAGCTCCCACACTACATCCAGCGCATTGGACAGGGCGTCGCTGCTGATTGGCTGAGACTGATGGAGTAATGAGGGGGAGGGGTTACTGTCACATTCCCAGTCAGGGTCCCAGTAAACACTGGAGGAGAGCTGTACAGGGCTCATTTACCGTATTTGCTGCTGCGCTGGAGAAGATGGCGAGGGCTCTATCCAGAAGGTGATCGGCTTTGGTGAAGAGCAGCTTCCAGATCTCCGTGGAGTAACTGCTGTTGCCGGACAGCTGACAGGTCAGGAGGTCAGCCAGATCCTCAGCCGTGAGGCCTGTGAGCTGCAAACACAAGACACCTGATCAGTGGACGTCACCGCTGAGGGAACACCACAGAGACTGCAGACACTGCTGGAGCAACGAGCATTCCCAGAAGGTCATCAGTAGGGGTGTAACGATACACCAAAGGCACGGTTCGGTTTGGTTCGGTTCACGGTTTTGGAGCCACGGTTCAGTTCAGTACAGTTCGGTTTCTGTTTGCTGTGGGGTTAGGGTTGATGTCTTGTTAACAGCAATGCTAAGGAACAATAGATTCACTTAATAACATGAACATCTGAACTTTTTCTTTATTAACTTTTATCATCAAATTTTTAGTACAGTCAGGATACCCGAGTAAACAACTGAAATTAAATAAATACCTCCAATATAGACTAGTCAGAAAAAAAACTATTGTCTTTAGTGCAGCCATCTTAACCAAGCAAACTAAAATTAAATAAATAACTGCAGTGTAGACTAGTGACAGATCTTCTTCAAGAACACCATAATAGCCACATTCTCAGGTGAGAGGCTTGATCTCTGTGCAGACACAGACTCATTTTTGATCATCTTAGGTTTCATTTAGATAGGTTTCCGTTTAAATTAAGGAAAAAATATACATATACTGTGTTTGAAGAGTGTTTTTACATGACATATTCACCAGTAAAATACATTGCAGTTGTAAGAGGCTAAATTATCATATGCATTTGTTTATATGACAAAACATTTCTTTTTGACTCAAGAAGGTCCATACTGACTACAAAGGCAGATACTGATGAGATCAGGGCCTGTTGTGTGGACTTTGGGGGTTTTATGGTGTGGTCACATGTTGATTGGTCAGATTGAATGGCTTTAGTCACATGGTCAAGAAAGATACAAAATATGTGGTAAACTCGAGCTCAGGCTCTTTTCCTGCTCTGCTCCTCTCCTGCTCTGGAGTCCATCTTCTCTGACTCTACTGCAATCAGGCTAACTTCTGGGCCTGCTCTCTCTGTCTCTCTCTCCCTCTTCCTGTGTCTCTCCTTTTACCTCCGGTAACTTAATTTTACATTTAAGCTAGGTGCAATTTATATCACATGTTTTATCATTTCATATTTTATCATTTTATACAGTTGTTTGTAATTAATACAGTTGCAACCATCGAGAATTATTGTCATTAAATCATCTCATTTTCAAGTACTCGTGAATTACTTTTGATTTAACATCAATATTTAATTGCTCCATATTGTAATACAATACAATCACATAATCAACGCTCTCCCACATTTGTAGCTATTAATACTGCCCTTATTTCCGTTTTGTGGTATGAGATTGCAGAAGAATGGTTTGACTAGAAATTTACAGTTTTTTACCATCATGCTGATAATTTTTTAGTCACTCGGCAGAACTACAGTTCGAACCGCTGTGGTTAAAACCGTTCTTACACAGTTGTGTCTGAAACTAATGTTAGGGTTGTAGCCGGCTGTACGTTTGCCTCCTGATCTCTCTCTCTCTCTCTCCCGCTCCCTCCATGCCGGTCATTTATGCAGGTCCGCCTTCACGTCAGCTGATGCCTGTCAATTCTGTAGGTCCGCCATCATGACAGCTGATTGGTCAGGAGACTTGTCTATCGTCATTTGGTGTCGTAGCGCGGGAATATAAAAATATAAAAAGCGTGTCAGGAAGAGCGGGAGAGAGAGCGTTTTTTCCTTTGATCTGGTTTTTCGTGTATTTTTCTGACATGATTATAATTTTCATTGTTTTTGCTTAACTGTCGTTTGGGCAAAATTATTTTGCTTTACTTTTGCCCAATTTGAGAAAATGTGTGAGGTTTGTACATTTTTATTTCAGTTGATTTATATGTTATTTTTTGGCTCCGCTCCTTCCCGACAACACTGAGCTACATCTCCTGAAGTTCACTCTTTTCTCAGTGTAAGGTGGATAGGGAAGATGTCGTACGATTTCCATTTTGCAAACACGTAGAAAATGTATTGTTAAAGACATCAGGTGCGAGATGAAGGTCATCTTAATATTTATTTTATTCTACAGTTCAGAATAGGGAAGAATGTGGAGCTGCACTGAAGACCTTTTTTTCTTTTCATCAGTTTTAGCGAGATAAGGGGTTATTCATGAGTTAGAATTGTTTTGTTATATTTCTTTCTTTTGTTTGGCTTCACCATCGTGCCCTTGCTCGAGTTTGACTCATTTTTGTTTAATATTTTTGTTTGAATTTGTTACTTTATTATATTATTGTTATTAGTGTATATATTTCTCTTTTTTGTATATATTTGGGCATTATTCAGGTTTCACTTTTGTACATTAAATCACTTTTGTTGGCAGTTCTGCTGCTTACACCCTCACATTGTGAAATTACCACACTTTTTAAAAGTTTTTCTTAAAGTAAGTTTCATGAAACAGTTAAGACAGACAGGCGTGCGCTTTGTCTACGACACAAATTCCATTCCTGTACTCCACTGGAAAACCAAAATGTTCCCACACAGATGACTTAAATGTGTCTGAGGGATCTGCAATCTCAGTACTATGTGAATCTGCCATCCTGCGTCCAGTAGTAACGAGTGTGATGCTTACTCAAATCACATGACATGACATGCACTAAAATACTAACTTTAGAATATAATATTTAGAACAAAACCTCATCATTACTAAAGACAAGTTAATCAAATGTGATAATAAAGATGTGTTTAAATTGGTTCAATTAGTTAGAGACAAGTGACGTCAACCTCAGGAATGGGCAGCAGGGGGCGTGAGAGTACCGCGGTACGCCACGAGAGTTTCGCAACCATGTATCGTGGTTGGTGTATCGCGATATTTCGGTTTGGGTTTTATATCGTTACACCCCTGGTAATCAGTGTCAACTCAGCTTCTGATTGGGAATTTTCCATCTTCTTACCGAAGAACAAGCGTACTGCTGCAGGTTGACTTGACAGGGGGCGCTGGCGAGAGCCGCAGACAGGAGAGTCTCATTACTGTGGAAAACATCAGAGTTTAGCGTCTCATAGATGCTGCCACTGTGTCAAAGTGCAGAAGAGAGTATTTGCTCATACCTGACGACTCCTGAACAAACGCTGGTAACTGGTGAAATCATAGAGAACATTGGTCAGTGTTTGGGAATTGCATTTCAGATACAACACAACAGCCGTAAACCACAGAGTAAACACGACTGAAGGAAACACTTGAGCGTTAAAGCTGATTCACTTGCTGACAGGTTCAGTTTCTTGTTGACTACAGGGCATCACTCTTACATTCCTCACTCCAGCAATCTCCATATTTACATGACCAGTAGCTGACACATGACTAAGTATCTGGAGTCAGCCTGATCTCACAAGAAAACAAAAGTATTTTACGTTTTGCCAGTTCAGTGGCTAATGAAATTGTACGATTTTAAAAAGGAGGCGTGGCATCTAATCCCACCCCTAAACCCAATTGTCATTGGAGGAAGAGCAAATCGTACTAAATTGTACGAATTAGATTGTATGAATTCATACGAATTAGCCACTAAATCAAAAAGTTATGAATTGCTGTGAGATTGTGTTGGGTAAAACTGCTCCATTAAGCACTGAGCAGTGATCAGAGAGGAATGCCGACTCTTCAGTCTCCTTCAGCACTGTTTGGGCTGTCAGTGCCCATGAACAACATTCAGTGCTGAGCAATTCACTAGTCGGGTCAAGTCCAGTAGTTTGCTTGAATATTGGGCTTGACCTATTAGAAATGGATCAATGTCTATAGTTGACTCAATATCATGTGAAGACTATTGAAAGCTTTTCACTTGTTTCAGTTTCTTCAGTAACAGTCAGCATCATAATGAGGCGAGCACTCAAGGTTGCTGACAGCTTCATCATGTAATGTAATGTGTATTTATATAGCGCATTTATTGTGTATGGCCATACACCCAAAGCACTTCACAATCATGAGGGGAGTATCTTTACACCACCACCAGTGTGCAGCATTCACTTGGATGATGCGACGGCAGCCACAGGACAATGGCGCCAGTGCTTCACCACACGCCAGCTATTGGTGGAGTGAAGAGACAGTGATAGAGCCAATTCAGTGGATGGGGATGATTAAGAGGCCATAATGGGTAAGGGCCTATTGAGGGACTTTGGCGAGGACACCGGGGTTACACCCTAGTCTTTACGAGAAGTGCCATGGGATTTTTAATGACCACAGAGTCAGGACCTCGGTTTAACGTCTCATTCGAAAGACGGCGCCCACTGACAGTGTAGTGTCCCCTTCACTTTTACTGGGGCATTAGGACTCACACAGACCACAGGTTGAGCGCCCCCTGCTGGCCTCTCTAACACCACTTCCAACAGCAACCTAGCTTTCCTGTTTGGTCTCCCATCCAGGTACTGACCAGGCTCAGCCCTGCTTAGCTTCAGTGAGTAACCGGTCTTGGGCTGCAGGGTGATCTGGTTGTGGCTGTCATCATTTTAACTATTTAAAGTTTTTGTCTGGATGGGGCTCTAACGTGGCCTATGGATCTTTACAGATAAGGGAGGTCAGCGTAGCACACTCAGTAGGGTGGACATGAGTAACAGTGGCCTCATTGCCTATGGAGACTGGCTAGTGTGCAGAGGCGGCTTCAGCTTTTCCCAACATTCATTCACACACTGACTAGATCAAGGTCAGAAACAAGCTTATTGCATGACTGCACTTACCATTCAGAGGAGTGAACAGACACTAAAAACACATGGAAAAGACAGGACTAATTAAACAACAACCTCCAAAAGCAATGTTTGATTGTATTTGAGAGAAACGAGAGGAACGTGAGTCATGGTGAGAAGCCTCATAAGATAGAGAAAGACTGAGTTAAAAAGGAAAAACTCTTACTGTTGGCAGTGGAGGAAGCGGGCAGCCTAAGAATAAGACACACAGTAAATCAGTAGATTTAGCAGAAATAATGTCAATAGTGTTGATCCTGAAGGCACAAAGCCTGAGATTCACCTCTGGCTCCAGTCTGCTTGAGTTCTTCAGTTGTGTGGTAAACCAGAGTCGCCATGTTTGTAGACAGGGAAGGTAAAGCCTGAAACAGCCTCTCAAATCTGACAAACACAGACAGAATTAGAGGAGATTTCAGCACAAGAGACAGCAGAGACTCAGTGACGTGTCAACAGAGACTCGAGTACACTTACATCAGTGTGTAGGAGCTGCACGGGACAGACACCTGTGAAAACACAAACACACATCAGCGCCATCACTGCAAATCTCCTTCAACAACTCTCCTGTCTGTCCACTGCACATTTACTCTACAGTCTCTTTCCAGACAAACTCATGTACAGGTGAAACTCGCAGACTCCAGACCATACTGAGCAGCCGTGCTGTCAGCTATTCTGATGCTCACTGTTCGCAAAAACCCCTTTCTAGGTGTTCACCCACAGCTCCTAACAGTGGCGTGTGTTTGGGTTTGGAGTTCAGCAGAAGGAAACGCCAGAGTAAGCTTTACCTTCCCTGAGATCAAGAGCAGGTCTTGAAGAACAGCGGGAAGTCCTCGTTCCTCAGGAGACACCAGCAGATAATCAAATAGCGTAGTGATGACCACACTCTGTGGAAGACCAGGCAGACCTTCAGCCATCAGATCAGCCATCTGACCTGGAGACAGATCTACCAGACTCTCCAGCTGAAGACACACAGCAGAACAAGAACATCACAATCAAAGAGAACTGATGCTGGAGATGGAGACTGAAGATCACATGTGGAGACCCACCGGACTGAACTTTCCGTTGATGGAGAGCAGAACTGAGAGACTGACAAACTTAGAGAACGAGCCAAAGTTCCTCTGTAGCCACTCTGAGCTGCTGTTAGCCGAGGACACACAGCCTGCGTCTGCACACACACACACACACACACACACACACACACACACACACACACACACACACACACACACACACACACACACACACACACACACACACACAGTAAAGTCTCCTTCATGTACGTGAGTGGTCTCCTGCCTGAAACCTCCTCAATCTTCTGCCTCACCTGTCGTGTTGCTCCTGAGGAAGGGCAAGATGAAGAACTCCACCATGTTTGTTCCTTGCGTCTCACTGACCAGCGGGAAGTCTGTGAGTCTGAGGAAGGGTGTGAAATAGCACTGATCAAAACATCTGTTCAACACACTCACAGTCCTGAGCTAACGCTGAGGAAAGGCTGTTCTTACATGAGCTGGTAAGTTTGGCAGGTGAGGTTTCTGCTGCTGGCGCACTGCAGTAGGGATGGAGACGCAGACGGTAAAAGCGGCTTGAGGGTTTGACTGAACAGTGTGCTGATGACGGAAGCGTTTCTCCATTGGTCATCACTGACGCTCTGCAGTCTCAGCTCCCACACTACATCCAGCGCATTGGACAGGGCGTCGCTGCTGATTGGCTGAGACTGATGGAGTAATGAGGGGGAGGGGTTACTGTCACATTCCCAGTCAGGGTCCCAGTAAACACTGGAGGAGAGCTGTACAGGGCTCATTTACCGTATTTGCTGCTGCGCTGGAGAAGATGGCGAGGGCTCTATCCAGAAGGTGATCGGCTTTGGTGAAGAGCAGCTTCCAGATCTCCGTGGAGTAACTGCTGTTGCCGGACAGCTGACAGGTCAGGAGGTCAGCCAGATCCTCAGCCGTGAGGCCTGTGAGCTGCAAACACAAGACACCTGATCAGTGGACGTCACCGCTGAGGGAACACCACAGAGACTGCAGACACTGCTGGAGCAACGAGCATTCCCAGAAGGTCATTAGTAGGGGTGTAACGATACACCAAAGGCACGGTTCGGTTTGGTTCGGTTCACGGTTTTGGAGCCACGGTTCAGTTCAGTACAGTTCGGTTTCTGTTTGCTGTGGGGTTAGGGTTGATGTCTTGTTAACAGCAATGCTAAGGAACAATAGATTCACTTAATAACATGAACATCTGAACTTTTTCTTTATTAACTTTTATCATCAAATTTTTAGTACAGTCAGGATACCCGAGTAAACAACTGAAATTAAATAAATACCTCCAATATAGACTAGTCAGAAAAAAAACTATTGTCTTTAGTGCAGCCATCTTAACCAAGCAAACTAAAATTAAATAAATAACTGCAGTGTAGACTAGTGACAGATCTTCTTCAAGAACACCATAATAGCCACATTCTCAGGTGAGAGGCTTGATCTCTGTGCAGACACAGACTCATTTTTGATCATCTTAGGTTTCATTTAGATAGGTTTCCGTTTAAATTAAGGAAAAAATATACATATACTGTGTTTGAAGAGTGTTTTTACATGACATATTCACCAGTAAAATACATTGCAGTTGTAAGAGGCTAAATTATCATATGCATTTGTTTATATGACAAAACATTTCTTTTTGACTCAAGAAGGTCCATACTGACTACAAAGGCAGATACTGATGAGATCAGGGCCTGTTGTGTGGACTTTGGGGGTTTTATGGTGTGGTCACATGTTGATTGGTCAGATTGAATGGCTTTAGTCACATGGTCAAGAAAGATACAAAATATGTGGTAAACTCGAGCTCAGGCTCTTTTCCTGCTCTGCTCCTCTCCTGCTCTGGAGTCCATCTTCTCTGACTCTACTGCAATCAGGCTAACTTCTGGGCCTGCTCTCTCTGTCTCTCTCTCCCTCTTCCTGTGTCTCTCCTTTTACCTCCGGTAACTTAATTTTACATTTAAGCTAGGTGCAATTTATATCACATGTTTTATCATTTCATATTTTATCATTTTATACAGTTGTTTGTAATTAATACAGTTGCAACCATCGAGAATTATTGTCATTAAATCATCTCATTTTCAAGTACTCGTGAATTACTTTTGATTTAACATCAATATTTAATTGCTCCATATTGTAATACAATACAATCACATAATCAACGCTCTCCCACATTTGTAGCTATTAATACTGCCCTTATTTCCGTTTTGTGGTATGAGATTGCAGAAGAATGGTTTGACTAGAAATTTACAGTTTTTTACCATCATGCTGATAATTTTTTAGTCACTCGGCAGAACTACAGTTCGAACCGCTGTGGTTAAAACCGTTCTTACACAGTTGTGTCTGAAACTAATGTTAGGGTTGTAGCCGGCTGTACGTTTGCCTCCTGATCTCTCTCTCTCTCTCTCCCGCTCCCTCCATGCCGGTCATTTATGCAGGTCCGCCTTCACGTCAGCTGATGCCTGTCAATTCTGTAGGTCCGCCATCATGACAGCTGATTGGTCAGGAGACTTGTCTATCGTCATTTGGTGTCGTGGCGCGGGAATATAAAAAGCATGTCAGGAAGAGCGGGAGAGAGAGCGTTTTTTCCTTTGATCTGGTTTTTCGTGTATTTTTCTGACATGATTATAATTTTCATTGTTTTTGCTTAACTGTCGTTTGGGCAAAATTATTTTGCTTTACTTTTGCCCAATTTGAGAAAATGTGTGAGGTTTGTACATTTTTATTTCAGTTGATTTATATGTTATTTTTTGGCTCCGCTCCTTCCCGACAACACTGAGCTACATCTCCTGAAGTTCACTCTTTTCTCAGTGTAAGGTGGATAGGGAAGATGTCGTACGATTTCCATTTTGCAAACACGTAGAAAATGTATTGTTAAAGACATCAGGTGCGAGATGAAGGTCATCTTAATATTTATTTTATTCTACAGTTCAGAATAGGGAAGAATGTGGAGCTGCACTGAAGACCTTTTTTTCTTTTCATCAGTTTTAGCGAGATAAGGGGTTATTCATGAGTTAGAATTGTTTTGTTATATTTCTTTCTTTTGTTTGGCTTCACCATCGTGCCCTTGCTCGAGTTTGACTCATTTTTGTTTAATATTTTTGTTTGAATTTGTTACTTTATTATATTATTGTTATTAGTGTATATATTTCTCTTTTTTGTATATATTTGGGCATTATTCAGGTTTTACTTTTGTACATTAAATCACTTTTGTTGGCAGTTCTGCTGCTTACACCCTCACATTGTGAAATTACCACACTTTTTAAAAGTTTTTCTTAAAGTAAGTTTCATGAAACAGTTAAGACAGACAGGCGTGCGCTTTGTCTACGACACAAATTCCATTCCTGTACTCCACTGGAAAACCAAAATGTTCCCACACAGATGACTTAAATGTGTCTGAGGGATCTGCAATCTCAGTACTATGTGAATCTGCCATCCTGCGTCCAGTAGTAACGAGTGTGATGCTTACTCAAATCACATGACATGACATGCACTAAAATACTAACTTTAGAATATAATATTTAGAACAAAACCTCATCATTACTAAAGACAAGTTAATCAAATGTGATAATAAAGATGTGTTTAAATTGGTTCAATTAGTTAGAGACAAGTGACGTCAACCTCAGGAATGGGCAGCAGGGGGCGTGAGAGTACCGCGGTACGCCACGAGAGTTTCGCAACCATGTATCGTGGTTGGTGTATCGCGATATTTCGGTTTGGGTTTTATATCGTTACACCCCTGGTAATCAGTGTCAACTCAGCTTCTGATTGGGAATTTTCCATCTTCTTACCGAAGAACAAGCGTACTGCTGCAGGTTGACTTGACAGGGGGCGCTGGCGAGAGCCGCAGACAGGAGAGTCTCATTACTGTGGGAAACATCAGAGTTTAGCGTCTCATAGATGCTGCCACTGTGTCAAAGTGCAGAAGAGAGTATTTGCTCATACCTGACGACTCCTGAACAAACGCTGGTAACTGGTGAAATCATAGAGAACATTGGTCAGTGTTTGGGAATTGCATTTCAGATACAACACAACAGCCGTAAACCACAGAGTAAACACGACTGAAGGAAACACTTGAGCGTTAAAGCTGATTCACTTGCTGACAGGTTCAGTTTCTTGTTGACTACAGGGCATCACTCTTACATCCCTCACTCCAGCAATCTCCATATTTACATGACCAGTAGCTGACACATGACTAAGTATCTGGAGTCAGCCTGATCTCACAAGAAAACAAAAGTATTTTACGTTTTGCCAGTTCAGTGGCTAATGAAATTGTACGATTTTAAAAAGGAGGCGTGGCATCTAATCCCACCCCTAAACCCAATTGTCATTGGAGGAAGAGCAAATCGTACTAAATTGTACGAATTAGATTGTATGAATTCATACGAATTAGCCACTAAATCAAAAAGTTATGAATTGCTGTGAGATTGTGTTGGGTAAAACTGCTCCATTAAGCACTGAGCAGTGATCAGAGAGGAATGCCGACTCTTCAGTCTCCTTCAGCACTGTTTGGGCTGTCAGTGCCCATGAACAACATTCAGTGCTGAGCAATTCACTAGTCGGGTCAAGTCCAGTAGTTTGCTTGAATATTGGGCTTGACCTATTAGAAATGGATCAATGTCTATAGTTGACTCAATATCATGTGAAGACTATTGAAAGCTTTTCACTTGATTCAGTTTCTTCAGTAACAGTCAGCATCATAATGAGGCAAGCACTCAAGGTTGCTGACAGCTTCATCATGTAATGTAATGTGTATTTATATAGCGCATTTATTGTGTATGGCCATACACCCAAAGCACTTCACAATCATGAGGGGAGTATCTTTACACCACCACCAGTGTGCAGCATTCACTTGGATGATGCGACGGCAGCCACAGGACAATGGCGCCAGTGCTTCACCACACGCCAGCTATTGGTGGAGTGAAGAGACAGTGATAGAGCCAATTCAGTGGATGGGGATGATTAAGAGGCCATAATGGGTAAGGGCCTATTGAGGGACTTTGGCGAGGACACCGGGGTTACACCCTAGTCTTTACGAGAAGTGCCATGGGATTTTTAATGACCACAGAGTCAGGACCTCGGTTTAACGTCTCATTCGAAAGATGGCGCCCACTGACAGTGTAGTGTCCCCTTCACTTTTACTGGGGCATTAGGACTCACACAGACCACAGGTTGAGCGCCCCCTGCTGGCCTCTCTAACACCACTTCCAACAGCAACCTAGCTTTCCTGTTTGGTCTCCCATCCAGGTACTGACCAGGCTCAGCCCTGCTTAGCTTCAGTGAGTAACCGGTCTTGGGCTGCAGGGTGATCTGGTTGTGGCTGTCATCATTTTAACTATTTAAAGTTTTTGTCTGGATGGGGCTCTAACGTGGCCTATGGATCTTTACAGATAAGGGAGGTCAGCGTAGCACACTCAGTAGGGTGGACATGAGTAACAGTGGCCTCATTGCCTATGGAGACTGGCTAGTGTGCAGAGGCGGCTTCAGCTTTTCCCAACATTCATTCACACACTGACTAGATCAAGGTCAGAAACAAGCTTATTGCATGACTGCACTTACCATTCAGAGGAGTGAACAGACACTAAAAACACATGGAAAAGACAGGACTAATTAAACAACAACCTCCAAAAGCAATGTTTGATTGTATTTGAGAGAAACGAGAGGAACGTGAGTCATGGTGAGAAGCCTCATAAGATAGAGAAAGACTGAGTTAAAAAGGAAAAACTCTTACTGTTGGCAGTGGAGGAAGCGGGCAGCCTAAGAATAAGACACACAGTAAATCAGTAGATTTAGCAGAAATAATGTCAATAGTGTTGATCCTGAAGGCACAAAGCCTGAGATTCACCTCTGGCTCCAGTCTGCTTGAGTTCTTCAGTTGTGTGGTAAACCAGAGTCGCCATGTTTGTAGACAGGGAAGGTAAAGCCTGAAACAGCCTCTCAAATCTGACAAACACAGACAGAATTAGAGGAGATTTCAGCACAAGAGACAGCAGAGACTCAGTGACGTGTCAACAGAGACTCGAGTACACTTACATCAGTGTGTAGGAGCTGCACGGGACAGACACCTGTGAAAACACAAACACACATCAGCGCCATCACTGCAAATCTCCTTCAACAACTCTCCTGTCTGTCCACTGCACATTTACTCTACAGTCTCTTTCCAGACAAACTCATGTACAGGTGAAACTCGCAGACTCCAGACCATACTGAGCAGCCGTGCTGTCAGCTATTCTGATGCTCACTGTTCGCAAAAACCCCTTTCTAGGTGTTCACCCACAGCTCCTAACAGTGGCGTGTGTTTGGGTTTGGAGTTCAGCAGAAGGAAACGCCAGAGTAAGCTTTACCTTCCCTGAGATCAAGAGCAGGTCTTGAAGAACAGCGGGAAGTCCTCGTTCCTCAGGAGACACCAGCAGATAATCAAATAGCGTAGTGATGACCACACTCTGTGGAAGACCAGGCAGACCTTCAGCCATCAGATCAGCCATCTGACCTGGAGACAGATCTACCAGACTCTCCAGCTGAAGACACACAGCAGAACAAGAACATCACAATCAAAGAGAACTGATGCTGGAGATGGAGACTGAAGATCACATGTGGAGACCCACCGGACTGAACTTTCCGTTGATGGAGAGCAGAACTGAGAGACTGACAAACTTAGAGAACGAGCCAAAGTTCCTCTGTAGCCACTCTGAGCTGCTGTTAGCCGAGGACACACAGCCTGCGTCTGCACACACACACACACACACACACACACACACACACACACACACACACACACACACACACACACACACACAGTAAAGTCTCCTTCATGTACATGAGTGGTCTCCTGCCTGAAACTTCCTCAATCTTCTGCCTCACCTGTCGTGTTGCTCCTGAGGAAGGGCAAGATGAAGAACTCCACCATGTTTGTTCCTTGCGTCTCACTGACCAGCGGGAAGTCTGTGAGTCTGAGGAAGGGTGTGAAATAGCACTGATCAAAACATCTGTTCAACACACTCACAGTCCTGAGCTAACGCTGAGGAAAGGCTGTTCTTACATGAGCTGGTAAGTTTGGCAGGTGAGGTTTCTGCTGCTGGCGCACTGCAGTAGGGATGGAGACGCAGACGGTAAAAGCGGCTTGAGGGTTTGACTGAACAGTGTGCTGATGACGGAAGCGTTTCTCCATTGGTCATCACTGACGCTCTGCAGTCTCAGCTCCCACACTACATCCAGCGCATTGGACAGGGCGTCGCTGCTGATTGGCTGAGACTGATGGAGTAATGAGGGGGAGGGGTTACTGTCACATTCCCAGTCAGGGTCCCAGTAAACACTGGAGGAGAGCTGTACAGGGCTCATTTACCGTATTTGCTGCTGCGCTGGAGAAGATGGCGAGGGCTCTATCCAGAAGGTGATCGGCTTTGGTGAAGAGCAGCTTCCAGATCTCCGTGGAGTAACTGCTGTTGCCGGACAGCTGACAGGTCAGGAGGTCAGCCAGATCCTCAGCCGTGAGACCTGTGAGCTGCAAACACAAGACACCTGATCAGTGGACGTCACCGCTGAGGGAACACCACAGAGACTGCAGACACTGCTGGAGCAATGAGCATTCCCAGAAGGTCATCAGTGTCAACTCAGCTTCTGATTGGGAATTTTCCATCTTCTTACCGAAGAACAAGCGTACTGCTGCAGGTTGACTTGACAGGGGGCGCTGGTGAGAGCCGCAGACAGGAGAGTCTCATTACTGTGGGAAACATCAGAGTTTAGCGTCTCATAGATGCTGCCACTGTGTCAAAGTGCAGAAGAGAGTATTTGCTCATACCTGACGACTCCTGAACAAACGCTGGTAACTGGTGAAATCATAGAGAACATTGATCAGTGTTTGGGATTTGCATTTCAGATTCAACACAACAGCCGTAAACCACAGAGTAAACACGACTGAAGGAAACACTTGAGCGTTAAAGCTGATTCACTTGCTGACAGGTTCAGTTTCTTGTTGACTACAGGGCATCACTCTTACATCCCTCACTCCAGCAATCTCCAGATTTACATGGGAACAATTCAACAGGTGACAAAGGGTTCGGTGTTTGCAGGGTTAAGGTTGAGGCAAAACAGTTCAGATACAGCCCTGGGCAGTGATCGGGGAGAGATGCTGACTCTTCAGTCTCCTTCAGCACTGTTTGGGCTGTCAGTGCCCATGAACAACATTCAGTGCTGAGCAATTCACTAGTCGGGTCAAGTCCAGTAGTTTGCTTGAATATTGGGCTTGACCTATTAGAAATGGATCAATGTCTATAGTTGACTCAATATCATGTGAAGACTATTGAAAGCTTTTCACTTGATTCAGTTTCTTCAGTAACAGTCAGCATCATAATGAGGCGAGCACTCAAGGTTGCTGACAGCTTCATCATGTAATGTAATGTGTATTTATATAGCGCATTTATTGTGTATGGCCATACACCCAAAGCACTTCACAATCATGAGGGGAGTATCTTTACACCACCACCAGTGTGCAGCATTCACTTGGATGATGCGACGGCAGCCACAGGACAATGGCGCCAGTGCGCTCACCACACACCAGCTATTGGTGGAGTGAAGAGACAGTGATAGAGCCAATTCAGTGGATGGGGATGATTAAGAGGCCATAATGGGTAAGGGCCTATTGAGGGACTTTGGCGAGGACACCGGGGTTACACCCTAGTCTTTACGAGAAGTGCCATGGGATTTTTAATGACCACAGAGTCAGGACCTCGGTTTTACGTCTCATTCGAAAGACGGCGCCCACTGACAGTGTAGTGTCCCCTTCACTTTTACTGGAGCATTAGGACTCACACAGACCACAGGTTGAGCGCCCCCTGCTGGCCTCTCTAACACCACTTCCAACAGCAACCTAGCTTTCCTGTTTGGTCTCCCATCCAGGTACTGACCAGGCTCAGCCCTGCTTAGCTTCAGTGAGTAACCGGTCTTGGGCTGCAGGGTGATCTGGCTGTGGCTGTCATCATTTTAACTATTTAAAGTAATTTGTCTGAATGGGGCTCTAACGTGGCCTATGGATCTTTACAGATAAGGGAGGTCAGCGTAGCACACTCAGTAGGGTGCACATGAGTAACAGTGGCCTCATTGCCTATGGAGACTGGCTAGTGTGCAGAGGCGGCTTCAGCTTTTCCCAACATTCATTCACACACTGACTAGATCAAGGTCAGAAACAAGCTTATTGCATGACTGCACTTACCATTCAGAGGAGTGAACAGACACTAAAAACACATGGAAAAGACAGGACTAATTAAACAACAACCTCCAAAAGCAATGTTTGATTGTATTTGAGAGAAACGAGAGGAACGTGAGTCATGGTGAGAAGCCTCATAAGATAGAGAAAGACTGAGTTAAAAAGGAAAAACTCTTACTGTTGGCAGTGGAGGAAGCGGGCAGCCTAAGAATAAGACACACAGTAAATCAGTAGATTTAGCAGAAATAATGTCAATAGTGTTGATCCTGAAGGCACAAAGCCTGAGATTCACCTCTGGCTCCAGTCTGCTTGAGTTCTTCAGTTGTGTGGTAAACCAGAGTCTCCATGTTTGTAGACAGGGAAGGTAAAGCCTGAAACAGCCTCTCAAATCTGAGAAACACAGACAGAATTAGAGGAGATTTCAGCACAAGAGACAGCAGAGACTCAGTGACGTGTCAACAGAGACTCGAGTACACTTACATCAGTGTGTAGGAGCTGCACGGGACAGACACCTGTGAAAACACAAACACACATCAGCGCCATCACTGCAAATCTCCTTCAACAACTCTCCTGTCTGTCCACTGCACATTTACTCTACAGTCTCTTTCCAGACAAACTCATGTACAGGTGAAACTCGCAGACTCCAGACCATACTGAGCAGCCGTGCTGTCAGCTATTCTGATGCTCACTGTTCGCAAAAACCCCTTTCTAGGTGTTCACCCACAGCTCCTAACAGTGACTTTACCTTCCCTGAGATCAAGAGCAGGTCTTGAAGAACAGCGGGAAGTCCTCGTTCCTCAGGAGACACCAGCAGATAATCAAATAGCGTAGTGATGACCACACTCTGTGGAAGACCAGGCAGACCTTCAGCCATCAGATCAGCCATCTGACCTGGAGACAGATCTACCAGACTCTCCAGCTGAAGACACACAGCAGAACAAGAACATCACAATCAAAGAGAACTGATGCTGGAGATGGAGACTGAAGATCACATGTGGAGACCCACCGGACTGAACTTTCCGTTGATGGAGAGCAGAACTGAGAGACTGACAAACTTAGAGAACGAGCCAAAGTTCCTCTGTAGCCACTCTGAGCTGCTGTTAGCCGAGGACACACAGCCTGCGTCTGCACACACACACACACACACACACACACACAGTAAAGTCTCCTTCATGTACGTGAGTGGTCTCCTGTCTGAAACTTCCTCAATCTTCTGCCTCACCTGTCGTGTTGCTCCTGAGGAAGGGCAAGATGAAGAACTCCACCATGTTTGTTCCTTGCGTCTCACTGACCAGCGGGAAGTCTGTGAGTCTGAGGAAGGGTGTGAAATAGCACTGATCAAAACATCTGTTCAACACACTCACAGTCCTGAGCTAACGCTGAGGAAAGGCTGTTCTTACATGAGCTGGTAAGTTTGGCAGGTGAGGTTTCTGCTGCTGGCGCACTGCAGTAGGGATGGAGACGCAGACGGTAAAAGCGGCTTGAGGGTTTGACTGAACAGTGTGCTGATGACGGAAGCGTTTCTCCATTGGTCATCACTGACGCTCTGCAGTCTCAGCTCCCACACTACATCCAGCGCATTGGACAGGGCGTCGCTGCTGATTGGCTGAGACTGATGGAGTAATGAGGGGGAGGGGTTACTGTCACATTCCCAGTCAGGGTCCCAGTAAACACTGGAGGAGAGCTGTACAGGGCTCATTTACCGTATTTGCTGCTGCGCTGGAGAAGATGGCGAGGGCTCTATCCAGAAGGTGATCGGCTTTGGTGAAGAGCAGCTTCCAGATCTCCGTGGAGTAACTGCTGTTGCCGGACAGCTGACAGGTCAGGAGGTCAGCCAGATCCTCAGCCGTGAGGCCTGTGAGCTGCAAACACAAGACACCTGATCAGTGGACGTCACCGCTGAGGGAACACCACAGAGACTGCAGACACTGCTGGAGCAACGAGCATTCCCAGAAGGTCATCAGTGTCAACTCAGCTTCTGACTGGGAATTTTCCATCTTCTTACCGAAGAACAAGCGTACTGCTGCAGGTTGACTTGACAGGGGGCGCTGGCGAGAGCCGCAGACAGGAGAGTCTCATTACTGTGGGGCAGATGAACTTCTCTCAGGATGACTGATTTACGTGGCAAACATTTTTTACAGTCATTGAAAAGCCAAAAATAAACACTACCTGCTGATTCCGTCACAAATTGAAGTTTCTGAGAAAGTAAAATCAGGGCTCAATGAGTCAGGACATGTTTAAATGCACACTTCTGTATGATGTTGGATAATCAATCAGACTTACCATTGATTGGAGTTGAAATACACTGAAGAAGACATGAACATAGATTATTAAGAGTTTATTAATTACTTGTGCCTTTTGTTTGTGAAATTTTCCACCCATGAGATTAAAACTGTTGTTTCTTACCATAACATGTGGGGGGAAACACTCTGTTAAAAACAGAAGAGTAAAATCTCATTAAAATAGCTTTAAATGTCTGTCAATCTTAGAGACAAAATTGTTCAAAAATTTCAGAAATTGCTTGATCAAAGGTGTAGTTTGCTTTATTTGTGGTTTTGTGTGTATGTGTGTGTGTGTGTGTGTGTGTGTGTACCCTCAGGTGCTATTGTTTTCAGCTGATTCATGTCATCTTTGATGGTTTGCATCATGTTTGTAGGAAACACAGATTCCTGCAGCCTCTGAATGCTGAGATTGACAGAGAAATTAAGATAAATATGGGTGAACTCCTGACTGAAGGAGCTCAGAAACAGTGTTGAAGAGCACTTACATCTGCTGGTATGATGCACACTCCAAACCCATCTGAAATCAAAACAGAATTCAGCAAACAGTTAGCTGTATACCTGCCGCACAGGCAGTGTTTCGCAGAAATGCTGTTACCTCATCAGCGAGCACAATGAGATACTGAAGGATCTCAAGCAGACCACGGTCCTCAGGAGAGATTAGCAGGTAATCAAAAACCGTGGTAATGACGACACTTTTCTCTGGGAGACCTGCAAAAGTCTCAACTATCAGTTCAGCTGTCTGGTTAGGGGAGAGAACCGGCAGCGCATCTATCTGAAATACACAACCAACACATTTCACTTACAAAGAGAAATACAATGCAAGAATCATACGACAATGCCAAGAACAGAGCTCAGTGTTTGTTTTAGAACAGTGGGAATGTAGGAAACCCACAGCGTTGAAGGCTTGGTTCAGCTGGTACATTTCACTCAGTGTGGCAAAATGTGAAAAATCCCCAAGATTCAGAATGATCCAGACACTGCTGTTCTCAGCGGGACAGCCACCTGGAAACAGATCAATATTGTATTTTAATGATGAATGGATAGGTGGATGGATGGTCAGGCAGATGTTGAGAAAGACAGATGTACCTGAAGCATTCTGGTGGCTCAGGAAGGATGAGATGAAATACTGATAAACATTCTGCGCACCTTCATCTGACATCAGAAGTCTGTCGTGACTGAGACCTGAAACACTGAAAGTACACGCCGAAAGTCAGGACGGATTAAAGTGTACAGTAGATGAGAATGTCTGCGGTGGACATACAGAATCTGGAAGGTTTGACAGCTGAACTCTTTATAACTGAGGCATGCGAGATATTCTGGAGTCAGCATGTTGAGCAGAGGCTTCAGCTTGACTTGGAACCATAACTCCACAAACGCCTCGTCCTGCAGGTTGCTGATGGGGAAGGCGTCCGCGGAGATCTGGCCCACGATGTCACTGAAGGGGGAACTCTGGGAACTGAAGTTCTGAAAGAGTGGCAGAAGAGAAAATGAAGAAGAGAAAATGTTTAATATACTCTTCTCCAAGTTTACTTCAGAATAACAAACTCTGAAGACCATCAGAACACAGAACGCATGCGCTAAGAAATGAGATGCTGCAGTCATCTTGATGGTCACATGTCCATCATATGCTTTAACAGATTTTTTTTCTAAATTACAACATTTCTATACTTATTTATTTATTTATTACCTATTTCAATATATAAAACTACACAAAAAAGGAAAAGAGTTTCTTCTTCAAATCTCTAAACGTCAGTAATTATAGCTACATGAAGAGCATTATTCTATCCTCTATTTAGCCCCAGTGATGTCTGGGTCAGAATCTGCATTTGATGCATCCTCAATCAAGTGAACACGTCCAGGTTCTGTCACACGTCCTCTGTTCTTGTAGTATTAGAACGGAAGTTTGTCGTTTGATGCGCATATTGAGAAACAGACTAGGGCAAGCAGTGTGAACTGTGTGTGTGCTCACAGTGGTGGAGAGCTGCTGTAGAAGAGCATCCAGGTTCTGGGACAGATGCAGGAGGACGTTGGAGAGTGTCTCCTCGTTCAGCGTGAGGTTCGAGCCCGATGCACAGTGCAGGACTGTGGCCACATGCTCCACCAGGTCCGTCAGCTAGACAGATGTGTAAACACGTATGATATGAGGACATGATGTCATTCAGATGGAGAAGATGATGGGAATCACGGATACGGTGTCTTACCCCACATGTTCTGTTGTCAATAAATACACTGCAAATGTCTTGAGTTTCATTCTGGGCTCCAGACCCCGTCCCTGTCTCAATGTAGCTGCCGAACAAAACGAAGAGGTTTAAAGTGAATCAGTGTGGTTGAGTTCCTCCGCCAGTGGACAACTGTGGGAATACTAGCATGAAAAACTCACAACAGGTTATGGAAGACAGTGGTGAGGTTAGGATAGATTTCTATCTGCTCTTGAGGAAGGAATCGCCGCAGTATTGGAGAAACCACATGTGTGTACCAGTCATGAACGTTCATGGGGTCAAAAGCGACTGGATCCTGCTGCTGCTGCTGGGTGTAGCTCTGCTTGAATGGGGCGGCCATCTCTGCTAGCGTCAGGTTCATTATGGCCTGCACCAGCGTGGCGCTCCGCATACTGCTCAAGTTTGGCTTTAGGAGGAGAGAAGACGGCAGAGTTAAAGAGATGGAGTTCAGGTCTGTAAAGCCCTGCTGATGGCATGTGTTTGCTTACCTGCCGTGTCAAGGACACAAACTGCTTAACGAAACTCCCAACAGGTCTAAATGCTGTCATGAAGTCGTTCACTGCCTGGAGACACACGTCAAGACCGGATTAAACAGAAGGATCAGCAAGGTGCACCAGGGCACTTTTACTGCAGGCTTTAGCTTAAACCTGAACCTGCCTCACCAGCCTTCAGCTATACAGTAATCCTGAAGACTTTGGTTTAGATGCAGATTTGTTGCATGTCAAGATTTTGCCAACTATGATGCGATCCTGGATTAACATCTATGTTGATCCTGAAACTCAATTTCTGTTAGAAATCCATACCTGTTCCCTACCTCTAAACCCAACCATAACTGTAGATTATTCCCACAATCAGAGGGCAATAATAGTTGAACAACAATCAAGTAGAAGTGCAAAAACTGTAAGCCTAAACTGAACTTAAACACTAAACGCATCCCTTAATTCTAGCTTAGTTCTAGAATGTTGTTCCAGGATCAGTAGAGACGTTAATCCAGGATCATATCCTACTTAATAAAAGGTTGGTGTAGGTTTGTATATTTAGCATTGGAGTCAAACTTTGCAGGAAGTTTATCTCAAGAACCAGCCCAGCTAACAAGGAACATTCTCAGAACATTCAGTAATATTCCTTATGAATGTTACCTTAAAGAATAATGTAATAATGTAATTATGTATTCAAATAATGTACTGAAACAACTGAAAACTGAAATAATATTCTGGGAACATTAAAACAACATGAGACTGAAGAAAAGTTCAAAATAATGTTCTTTTACCCAAACATGAACATATAAAAACTGGACATTTTGAACATTGAAGAAGATTTTAACAATTGCATCTTCATAGCTTGATGAGAATGATATGGGAATGCTTTTATAATCTAAAATGTTCGCTGTGAGAGTTGCTCACATCTGATGCTCATGTTTGACTTCTACTTGCCTGTCCGAGGGGGTCTTGTGCTGAGGAGGGGCTCATGTAAAGTGTTGTGCCGTTATTTGAAGGCCATGGATTCCCGGAGGGCATCACAGAAGACATCAAGCTCTGAAACACCAGGCCGAGGGAACTGTTGGTCAAACCCATCACCTCTGGATAAAGGAGAAGCTCTGCCTTCTGTTCTGGACTCAACAGGTGCAAAACTTCCAGCTGCCGAAACACAGAAGAACTTCAGAACATCTCCAGACATCAGTACACTTCCGTGAGGAAGGAATGTAGGTAAAGCAGTGTCGCAAAACAATACAAGGCCAGACCTGGACTCTAAATCTTTAAGTCTTAATATCTGGAAAATACAGTTCTTACTTGAGCCAGAGTTTGGGCTTTTAGTACTGGAGAACTACACAACTGTCTGGGTTATACTGAAGCTGTACGTCCATCATAGCCGGCAGCTTGCTCTCTGCAACTCTCACATGATCGCCCACTGAAGCTAAGCAGGGCTGCACCCGGTCAGTAGCTGGATGGGAGACCACATGGGGAAGCTATGTTGCTGTCGGAAGCAGTGTTAGTGAGGCCAGCAGGGGGCGCCCAACCTAAGGTTGGTGTGGGTCCTAATGCCCCAGTATAGTGACGGGGACTTTATACTGCTCAGTGAGCGCCGTCTTTTGGATAAGAAGTTAAACCGAGGTCCTGACTCGAAAAGAGTAGGGGTTTAACCCCGGCATCCTGGCCAAGTCTGCCCACTGGCCTCTGTCCGTCATGGCCTCCTCACCCTCCCCATATCAGACTTGGCTTCATCACTCTGTCTCCTCTCCACCAATCAGCTGCTGTGTGGTGTGCGGTGGATGCTGCATACTGGTGGTGGATGAGGAGATTCCCCCAATGTGTAAAGCGCTTTGAGCGCCCAGAAAAGTGCTATATAAATGTAAGGAATTATTATTATTATTATCCTGCACTACAATAAATGATAGAAATGTGGTACTAGTGCAGAGTTTAGTATTTGGACTGCAGCGGTAGAGTTACTTTCCGACCCTGACCTTGCATTTATAATCTACACCAGGGGTGACCAACCCTGTTCCTGGAGATCGACCTTCCTGCAGATTTCAGTTGCAACCCATATCAAACACACCTGCCTGTAATTATCAAGTGCTGTTCAGGTCCTAATTGGTTCAGGTGTGTTTGATCAGGGTTGGAGCTGAACTTTGCAGGAAGGTCGATCTCCAGGAGCATGGTTGAGCACCACTGATCTACACAGACGCAGCTCTACAGTTGTGCAACACAGACTAATTACACATTTTTCTGTGAAAGTTCAAAAATGTACTTTTGACTGCAGGTTCCAGATAAAATGAATGCTCCCGTGTAGCATAGCACTCACGACTCAGTGCATGTTTCTCTTACATGTGCAATTGAAAACACTCTTGTTTGGGTTTATGGAAAGGTTTGGTCAGTGGTTCACTAGGTGATCCGTACAAAAAGCATCGCCTTCTTTAAATGTAAATGTAAAAGAAGGATGTGCAACAAAACATACACCATGTAAAGTCCTTCAGATTTGCAGTAATGCAGACAGCGCCCTCTAGTGGATTTGTCAATGCGCTACAAATTATACCCAGAGCAACATGTCTATGTTTTGCAGAAGTGCAGGCTGAAGCATGTGTTTCCCATGAGCCTGGCCTTAATGTGTGTTGTCAAACTCCACACTGGATTAAAAACACGTCCTCATACCCCGCTGAAGAGCAGGTTGATGGATGAGAAGTCTTTCACTTGAGCCATCACAGAGAAGGAGCCAAAGTTCTTCATGAGCCAGTCTTCAGTGCTGGCTTCTGGATCAACACAACCTACAAACAACACACAATCACACATCACAAAGCTGTCGCGGACATTTGGAGAACTCACAGCACGATCTGCCTGAGCTGTCACCTGAGGACGTGTTCCTGGAGAGGAACGGGTACATGAAGAAAGAATAGATCCACTTCTGCCTCACCGGATCCAGACTGGAGAAATGCTGACTTAACTCCTGAACTCTGCACACACGATCAGACACACAATCAAACACAGCCGTGGAGCTCTCCGGATCTCTTGCACGTGTGTGTGTCGGCATACACAGTCTGGTAGGTGCTGCAGCTGAAGTTTCTGTTGCTGAGGCACGTGAGGAGGTTTCTGGAGATGGAGGACAGCAGAGGCGTCAGCTTGATGTCCAGCCACGCCCTGATGCCCAGATCCTCCTCCACACTGAAGCCTCCAGAGACATCCAGCACTGGCACACCGGACACACTGGATCTCTGCGGGACCGACAGAACCAGAGGAATCAGTGTGTGTGGAATCAGTGTGTGTGTGTGTGTGAGATCAGTGAGTGCAGAATCAGTGTGTGTGCAGCGCACCATGAATGAGTAGATGTCCAGAGCAGCACTGATCAGCTCCTTCAGATTCTGCATGTGTTCTGCTGTGGGTTCTGGAGGAACGCCGGCACACGACAGGAAGCTCTGTGTGGGTCCGTCCATCTGAGACTACACACACACACACACACACACACACACACACACACACACACACACACACACACACACACACACACACACACACACACACACACACACATTTAGAGTGTATCCTTTAAGATAAGTAAAAGGTCTCCAGTCCTGCAGACAACACACCTGCAGACGCTTCTGTGTTGTGTAGTATATTGTGTTGCTGTACTAAGATGAAGGAAAGCCTTCATGATATTTCAGATATGTTCAACACATCCGGCAGGCGGAATAGTGATGGTAGAATGATGATGGGTAATTGAGGGAATACATATGTGCGTTGAGGGTGTCCATGAGTGCCCTATGAAGGGCTGAATGTCTCTGTGTGATTAGTATAAGGGTCTGGTTTCACAGTAGTGTCGTGTATTCTCAGATTTCTCTTCAGTTGATGCTGGTTTTTCTGCTGCAGAGTATAAAGGTCCCGCGTGTCCTCGCACCCAGCGGACGCTCTGCAAAGCTTTTGTTGTCGTGAATATCTGCGTGTCTGTTATGGTTTGCGTTCATAAGGGAAAGGTGTTATCTTTGGGGATTGTGTTTGCAGGAGAGGCCGGTGCAGTGTGAGTCTCTGAGCTCTTCATCATCATCATCGAGTCAGCTGTTCTTCTGTAATAGCTCATTTCCACTGGCAGTGCAGTACGCTGTGCTTCATATCAGATTCCACTATCAAAAGCATCAAAGTATTGAACTGTATCGCAACACTTTTTTGGGATCAGTTCATTCCTAGCACAACAGTGCTGAGCTCGACTCAGACTGCGTCTCAAATCACATCCTTCCATAATATACTGTATAGTGTTGTAAAAACAGTGTGTGAGAAGTACCTGGCTGATCTACTACTCCACTTTTTTTTAAAACACAGCTGCTCATATATTGTTGTATCCATGTTGAGCTCTGATAAACAGATCAACCTAGACAATTCCATGTCATTATATTCAAATATTATTATTATTATTGTCATTTTACAGACGTCCCATTAAAGCATCTACAAACTCGTCAATCTGATTCCAGGTAAAAGGTAAACACTGTGGAAGCTGTTCAGCAATTCTCCACTGGGGGCGATCTGAGTGAGCGCGCGCCACTGATGTGTGTTTGATGGTGTTACACAGATCGCCCCCCGGTGGACAAACACTGAGTTTGATGATGTAACAAAGCCTCGGTCACTGAAGTCATGTGACCTCGCTAACTCCGAACCACTGATTCAGAACAAAGGTTTGGTAAAGGGTTCATGAAGCAGCGTCACTACTGTACTGAGCCTCTCAGTGGACACCAGCGCTCGCTCTCGGGGTTATAGTTGAACGTTCAACATGTCTGAACTGGTGTTTATCATGTGATGGTGATGATACATGTTTACCTGACAAATACACACATATTTAGCTTTCTTGACTTTGTTGCAGAGTGGATCAGACTGGGGGATCAGGAGTAATGGAGCGATCAGCAGGTGATTTCTGGACATTATTGATCCAGCATGACTCTCAGTGACAGACGTCACTATACTGGACACGACACATCAGTCTGAACTGAACACCAGTCTGAATCTCAGTCAGATCAGCTCAAAATGCACAGCGGCTCCTCAACGGACATTACCTGAAGCACACTGTGTCCACATCATCAGATATCTGAGCTGTTCATAATCAATACATGTGATCAGCTCTTACAAACAC
>NC_133176.1:62747500-62752500 GCF_049306965.1 Danio rerio
CCCCCTTTTTATTTTGGCTAGAATAAAAGCAGTTTTAAATTTTTTAAACACCATTTTAAGGTCAGTATTATTCGCCCCTTTAAGCTGTATTTGTTTTCGATAGTCTCCAGAACAAACCATCATTATACAATAACTTGCCTAATTACCCTAACCTGCCTAGTTACCCTAATTACCCTAATTAATTAAATTAGTGAAGCCTTTAAATGTCACTGTAAGAAGTGTCTTGAAGAATATCTAGTCTAATATTATTTACTGTCATCATGACAAAGGAAATAAATCAGTTATTAGAGATGAGTTATTAACACTGTTATGATTAGACATGTGTTGGAGAAATCTGCTCTCTGTTACACAGACATTGGGGAAAAATAAACAGGGGGGTGAATAATTCTGACCTCAACTGTACATATATATTTAGTATTTACTTCAGCAATATTATTGAATCATATGCAAATGTAATACTTTGGTTTGGTAGAGATATATATAGAAAGATTTACTTTGTTTTGATTGCACTGTAGACCTGAAAGGCACAGCTCAGCCAGAAATCATCTGCAATATTGACTGATAAATCTGTGTGTGTGTGTGTGTGTGTGTGTGTGCTGATGGACAGCTTTGTGAACAGTTGCTGACGTGTGTTTGAATATAGTGTAAGTGTAGTTTTCACTGTCATGTATAGTTGTGTCTGCAGATTTCTGCTCAGTCAGTAATAATGGATCTTATAGATGTCTAATCAGCCATCTGTAAGCAGCACCAGAGTTTCAGCACTGATGATAATCAGAAATGTTGATCGATCAGCTAATCCTCAAATTATACTGATTTCTGCAGTGACGATGCTGGAAATCCCCTGATAAGAACCCGACTTCACAACAACACAACAGCAGCCGTACAGTGAAACATCTCTCTGCACCTCGATATTACCTTTAATTAAAGAAGCGCAGCCTTGATGAGCAGAACAGACATCCGCTTCAACCATTCACACATCTATAATGTCTCCAGATATTTTATAAAGCTTTTCTTATTTAGCATCACGAACACACCGACACAACTCTGACACGCTGTATGATGCATACGACACTTACATTACCCGCTTTCATTGATTTAATTTCTTCTTTACATTCATCCCTCAAATTAACATATGCATGAGGCAGACACTCATATGCAAACGAGCTCTGTGTGTGTGTGTGTAATGTCTACATTACACACACACACACACACACACACACACACACACACTGTAAACAAGACATCTGTAAATCAGCAGCATCCTGTATTGTGTGATTCATGTCTATATTTGATCATTTTACCCGGTTATTTCTGATCTGGAATGCCATCATGAGGGTTTGATCTTTCTCCTGACAACTTTTAACATTAAACATTTGGAGAAAGTGACTTTTATTAACAATTTTAGGGTTGGGTTATATATTACGCTACAGAAACCTTGTAATAAGCACATGCTCTGTGACTCCACACACTCATTCCTCTAGATATTACTCTTATATTACTTCAAACCACTAAAACATCAATAAAAGTCACTTTGTTAACCTGTAGAGCTGAACAGAGCAGAGATCAACATCCCATAATGCAGTTCACCACCGCAAAACAAACACAAAACACACACAATACAGAAGCTGATCATCAGCAGATATTCTCAAACACACACACACACACACACACACACACACACACACACACACACACACACACACACACACACACACACACACACACACACACACACACACACTACATTACAGGTGTGAGCAGGTAAACACACCTGCATTTTCATTTTAATGCTGTAATCACTCAAAATAATCACCATTAATACATGTTTCTGTCAGAGAGGGCTCTGGGTTTGAGTGAGCTGCTGTGATGGCCCAGTGTTAGTCAATCAAGACGGTGGACTTTACCACACGCTTCAAACTATCTACCAAGATCTCACAGAACTAAACATCAAAGGATGCTGAGACCACAATTAAATAATAAAGAATGTCTCATCAGATTAATGAAACACACACACACACACACACACACACACACACACACACACAAACACACAAACACACACACACACACCGAGAAAGAAGCAGAGAGTTTACCTGTCAGGTGAGTTTTACAGGAGCGACTGAAGCAGGTGAGTCTCAGCACCGCGGTAATACACTGACTCCGCCCACACTGAGAGAGAGAGAGAGAGAGAGAGAGAGAGAGAGAGAGAGAGAGAGAGAGAGAGAGAGAGAGAGAGAGAGAGAGAGAGGGAGATTTCACAACACTCTCATGATTTCTGAATACACATACAGAAAGGCCGGCTCAGGCTGTGATGTTCACTGTTGATCCTCAGTTGCAGAGCACAAGAGCTCCGTCTGATTAGAAATTCCCAACAGGGAAACCAGCAGCAGTCAGGAACACACGATCATCTGCTGTCATGGCTTTACAGTCAATAAATGTCCTTATAATGGAAGTCAATGGAGCAATAACCGCAGCGCGGGTACAGGAGGGAGAACAGGTGAAAACGTGATGCTGAAACTGACCTCCTCAAAGCCAACGCTGGACTGATCTCTCACAGCACTGACAAACACTGGAAATAAAGCCAGTCCACAGGCACCTTCACTCTGAAAATAACCACGCTGTGTGTCTGATTCCCCAAAGCCCTGACATCATGAACTATGATGAAATATTGTAAACACTGCTGGCAGTTTTGATCAGGACTGTGGTGGGAAAACACCATCAACCCAGCTTCATTGAGTGGAGGACGCTCACTGCCTGCTCAAACCTCTTATTAAATGAGCTGAAGCAGCAGTTCTCCAGGTGCCTGTGGACAGCGTCATGGTTTGATGTTTAATCAAATTAAATTAGTAAAAGCAATAGGTTAATTTAGTTTCTTCATGTAGCCTCAACACAAATAGATGGTGTGAAGCGAGCGCTGTTACACAGTGTGCTGAAGGGTCAGGGTGAACTCCTGCATATAGAGCGGTGCCGTCTCATCTGCACCAGCACTCACTCACTCTCTCCACGCTGTCAGAAACACCACATTACAGCTTCTACACTAGTCTCCTATTGACATTTTTGTTTTATTATTTATATTTATTTAAATTATAATTATTATATATTTATTTATTATAGCATTTAGGGGACGCGGTGGGCAATAGGTAGTGCTGTCGCCTCACAGCAAGAAGATCTCTGGTTTGAGTCTCGGCTGGGTCAGTGTGTGTTTCTGTGTGGAGTTTGCATGTTCTCCCCGTGTTGGTGTGGGTTTCCTCCGGGTGCTCCGGTTTCCCCCACAGTCCAAACACATGCGCTATAGGGGAATTGGATAAGCTAAAATTGTTTGTAGTTTGTGTGTGTGAATGAGTGTGTGTGGATGTTTCCCAGTGATGGGTTGCGGCTGGAAGGGCATCCGCTGTGTAAAACATATGCTGGATAAGTTGGCGGTTCATTCGGTTGTGGCGATCCCTGATTAATAAAGGGACTAAGCCGACAAGAAAATAAATGAACTACTTTATCAGCTACAAACACTGCAGCAGTTACACACACACACACACACACACACACACACACACACACACACACACAACAGAACAGGTTTGTTAAACACACTCTTGTTCGGAAGTCCTTCATGGATCACAGCGCAGCGGCAGGTCCAGTTAATCATCCTGAATCTCAGAAACTCCTTCCTGCAGTTACCGAGTGAATAATTAACAAGAACAGCAACATCATCACAGGAGATCTCTGAGGAAGAGTGCCGCAACATCACCGCCCCTCACTATTATCCAGCTCATCCATCCAGCTTATCCAGCACGTTTTTACACATCAGATGCTCTTCCAGCCGCAACCCATCTCTGGGAAACATCCACACACACTTATTCACCATGGACAATTTAGCCTACCCAATTCACCTGTACCGCATGTGTTTGGACTGTGGGGGAAACCGGAGCACCCGGAGGAAACCCACACCAACACAGGGAGAACATGCAAACTCCACACAGAAACACCTTTGAAAAAATGCATGGCTGTACAGACATCGCTAGATGCAGCATCACCACAACAGCTCAGTGCCATATCCTTCAAGAACACTACAGCGTTCACTATTAATGAATGCTGGATTAATTAGCCTCAACATGCTGATAATTAATTTGACAGATTTAGCACAGTGCTGAGCTCTCTCTGAACTTTCAGTCTGATGAACGCTGTTGCCCAACCAGATGATGGAACAGTAGAGCGCCCCCACACGGGCGTCCACAGAGGAGAATTCACTGCGCGCTTTTCCTGCAACTCTCGAACACTTCTGCTGCTCAGATCTTCCTAAATCACTGTGTTTATCCATATTTCAGAATAAACTGATCCTCAATCCCTCATGATCTTGAAGAACACTTCATACTTTAGCTTTTAAACATTTAGAAACATCATCTTTCCTATAATCGTGCTTTTTTGTATTTCCATGTAACCAACTCAAATCAAGTGAGTATCAAATAGTTTTATTCTTCAATGCAATAGACAGTTTTTTCTTGTCTGAATATATGCATTTATATATATATATATATATATATATATATATATATATATATATATATATATATATATATATATATATTTGATGCACAACATTTGGGCATGTAAAATAAATTATAGATGTATATTTTTATAATTAGCAGTTATTTTCTGAAACTGTCGTGTGTAGTTGGCTGACGTCACTTGCACGCCAGCGTGTGGTGAAGACAGGAGAGACGCATTTTGACTGTCTTCTAACTTCATCCATCATGTCAGTTCTTCATAAACACATCTCCCAAACTGCTTTGCTGCATTAGTTTACTGACACTGGACTGCTTCATCGCGCCGCGGCCGCACTGGTCTCGTGTCGGTAAAGGAGAGACTGTCGCGTTCACTCAGGATTCCTGCCGTAACGGACGGGCGCATTTCATCGTTCATCGTCGAGGATTTTCGTGAGAACACACACACTGATTCACATTCATGAACTCCTTTTACATTATTCAAGAGTTAATATTCACATA